>NW_021680454.1:712615-760979 GCF_001412515.2 Diachasma alloeum | reverse complement strand
CTCTCTCTCTCTCTCGCCCCCTCCAGCATAAAATTTATTTATGCGTAATCATTGAGCACTTGCGCGTGACTGGAAAGCATGGCACGGTCGCCAGCTGTCGTTGATTTCGTGCAATAGTTTGTCGCTCGGCTTATGAAGAAGATCTCCCCCTTCACCTCAATACGATCTGTTTAAATTAACCGCCTCTGTATACGTAATGCCTTTGGAGGGACGTAAACTCACCTTTTGAAACGATCTGTCGGACTATTGCAGAGCTCACTTAGCATACAGTCCAAATCACTCGCCAGGGAATTTAATAACTGAAATGGAAAATTATGGAAATTAATCAAATTTATTTAATTGTATTTTTATTCTAATTTCATTATTGCGTGGTTTGAGGTGAACCCTAGGGTCTTGTACTGTTTTCGTACTGATTAGCCCGTAGACTTGGAGATTTTCCATTGTAAATTCTTGAACTCAATTGAGTGAGAGGAAAATATTCATTAGTTGAATAGAAATAATATTTTACAATAGATTTTTTTTTGTTTCATTTTTCTTAGAAAATCCGAGGAGAGTTGCATAATTTTTTGCACAATGATAGTGGAATGAGGAACAGAATGTTGAAGAAATATTCAAACTTTTCAAATTAATGAAAATATTTCATTCAATAGAATGAATAATTAAGCAAAAACGAATTTAAACGAAATGTACCAAACTGTTGATTAAATTAAAATCAAATAAAAATTAAAATTAAGTAAAAAATTCTTTATTAAAGCTAGCAAATAAAAAAATAATTATAGAACTCAAATAGAATTCTAATAAAGTTCCATTAGAAATTCCACGGAATTCGTCGCAGAAAGCGAGTGTTTCCTGTTGTTGTAACACTAGTTAATTTGAAATCTATCTACAGCAGAAAATCGATAGTCATCTGTGTCTCGTACGAGCATTAAGGGCTCCCCTAATTGAAAAAAAAAAACCCTGATGAAAACTTACAATCAAGTAGCTCGAGGCATTGCTGCCGATCGATTCCCTCTTTTTCTGATTTTGTGAAACACAATCCTTGTTACCAACTTGTGACATTATCGTATGACTCTCATGTTAGTCATCCCACGTTCTTGAGCCGATGATAGATCACAATTCCCGTTGACTAATCATTTCGTTCAGCATCCCTGTAATTAAAAAACGGTGAATCTCTGATGATGAAGAAAATGAAATGAATCTTCGCGGGAATGGAGTGCATTGGAAAAGTTTTGGAATTCATTTCATATAAATGTGGCTTTGTGGTCAAGTATAATCGAGTTTTAATGACACTCTGGGCTTGCGGCGGAGAGCATTAGTGGCTTCCGTTCCACGTGCACTATGTATCAGATGGAGAATAAACTGGACGCCATTTTTTAACATCAAAACAAATTGAATCAGATGGGGCGATTGAGGAAATCAAACGCGTGTTGATGCAATTATTTTAGTAACACATGCGATTGTTAATTGACTTCGGGGAAATAATGCAATGCAAAATGAATGATTTTTTAAAAATTGTGGCGTGATTTATTGCGTGACAATAGAGCGGATCATTTAATACTTTTTGTTTTAGTGTTGTTTTTGTTGTTGATAAATGGGAAATTATGCCCTGAATTAATTTTTTTGGCTGGAATTTTTGTCAAGTGACTGCTTCACTGGAAATTCAAGGAATTTCGTCATTGAAAATTCACAATTTGGTGAAAATTCAGGGAAACTTCAGAAAAATTAATATAATTTAAAATGAATGATTTTTTCTTTAATTATTAAGTGACTTATTGCATAATAATGGAGCGGATAATTGGATACTGTCACGTTTAATGTTGTTGTTGCTGTCGATAAATAGGAAATTATGCCCTGAATTAATTTTTTTTTTGGCTGGAATTTTTGTCAAGTGACAGCACCACTGGAATTTTAAGGAATTTCGTCATTGAAAATTCATAATTTGATGAAAAAATCTGTAGAAACTGTGAATTTCAATTCAATATATTCTTAAATTTTCATGTTATTGTATAAAATTCACGTGAGTCGGGGAATTATCGTCTTGCTGTCCAAAAATTTGGTGCTGCTCAAAAATTTGGAATTTTCAAGGAAAAAAAAATAGAATTATTTTTTCTCTGGGCAGAATCAAGATAGAAATCTAAAATTTTGCGAGTAAACATCTTTCATCATCACTGGTAAGAGGAAGAATTGTGGATGCAAAAGCAGGCGGGGGGGCATTTTCAGCGGGTTTATCCGGCTAGGCCCTTTAATTCTCCTGATTGTAAGTTATTGGCTATTGAAACCACTTCATTTAGCCCCGCTTTCTCTCATAAAGGTGCCTACAGTCAATATCATAAGTCAGGTAGCTACAATGCAAAGCTAATCAGGTTTAATCCCGGGCAACAAGTCACTGGGAGGATTATTTTGGGCTGAGAGTGGAACAAATGCAACAATTATTTTTCGAATAATCGTGGAAAATTACAGGGCTGTAATTGCTGATTTTATCGAGTACCAGTTACACTAGAATTTCAAGGAATTTTGTCGTCAATAATTCACAATTTGAAAATTCCATCTTTCAATCTCTAAATTTCTGTTCAATTATTCTATGAAAATTGAGAAAAAAAATTATTTTTTTAGAGTTTTGAAATTAGAATTTAAGATGATTCAATCAATTAATTTTTAATTCATTCAAAATTCAGTCTAATTTGGTACAGAATATTCCAATTTTGTTGGAAAAATCAAAGTTGAAGAATTCTGATCTTTCTGCTGCTAAAAAATGTGGAATTCCACTGAATTGTCAATGAAAATGAAAATTCTATAATTTTTCACTCAAAATAAAGAATTTTAATTTTTTTCAACTGTCCACCGAGTTTCAAATTTAATCAGGAGTGACTAAAAATCATACAAAAAAATCAAGGGAAGCTGTAAATTTCAATTCAATTATCCCCTGAAAATTGAGACAAAAAATCAATTTTTCCCGAATTTTTGAACTAAAAATCAAAATAATTCAGATGAATATATTTTTGCATTTTCAATTGATTAAAAATTCGGTGTAATTCGGACTGAATATTCCTATTTTGTTTAAAAATTCAAAGTTGTCTAAAAAATTTGGAATTACACTGAATCGTCAGTAAAATTTCATAATTTGTTCCCCAAAAATAAGAATTTTTAATTGTTTTTCAACCGTCACAAACATCTTTGTGTTAAAATATGTAACACAAATGTGTGTTTGAAAAAATAAGTCTTCACTCCCTCCACCGAAAACTGTAAATCAATGTCCGACAAAAATTGCGTCGAATATTCCATTCCCCCCGAGATGATGTCTTTCAGATGTCTTTCAGACGATCCGCATAATCCCCAATAATAGACTAAATCTTTTCCATTACCTAACATGTAGAAGTGATTGAAGATAATGAGTTACTTCTTTCTAATTCAGAGTTTGAGACACCATTTGTCCATCGAGAGCACCTGTAATTTCGGTGGGCTGACCACCAGCGTTTCCGCCGAATAAAATGGAGTATATAAGCGAATTCTGCCATTCATTTCTCAGTTTTACGCGCTAGGAAGTACTCGTAAAATTCAGTGATTCGATAAAATTCGAAATTTTTTCTTGGATTCCCACTCTAAGGATAAAAATTCTAAAATGAAAAGTGGTATTCTTCTTGGATTAGCGATACTTTTGGTTGCTCAGAGTTTCGAGAATGCCGAGGCTGTAAGTATTCTCTAATCGTTCATTAAGTCATCTAGACATTTTCGCAAACAAGATTGATAAATAATTCAGCAGTGAAGTGATAAAATCAGTAGCGAAGTGGTCAAACGGTTCAAGTCAATTTAGTCTTTAGTTGAGTTTTCCAGAAATATGTCCGAATTTAAGGAAGATAGCAAAATTTTCATAATAAAATTTTTTGTAGAGCGAATTGAGTGCTACTAAAACGATTATGCGAAAAATTTTGCCATCTCCCTTAGACTTCGAGATATTCATCGAAAACTGGCGAATATTCAAAATCGACTTGAACCGTTTGATCACTTCGCTACTGAAATGTTAAAATGAAAAAATTAATGTTAAGATCGACATATTAAAAAATTCTATTAAATTTCTATTCAATAGAGTTTCAAACTGGGTTTTATGAACCATTATTATTCTATTTCATGTCATACAGGTTTTTTAATCGTTAAAAAATAGAGTTTCTATTAAAATTCCCTTAGAAAATCGCTTTTCCACTGAATTGAACATCTAAACTAATTTTTCACTTGAAGAAAATGACGATACCGCAAGTAACGAACATGCTGATGCCGATGAGGAAGACCTGCATACAAAAAACCGGCGCGAGTGCAGGTGATGCGATACAGTACGATTGATCAATTAAGATTGAATTCGATAGAATTCTTTATCAACAAGATAATGTCCTTTCAGACTTGGTTGACGCGCCGAAGACTGGCCCAATGCCGGACGATCCCTCCCTGAAGTGCTACTACTCATGCCTGCTGAAAATGGTCAAAGTCGTAAGTCCAAATTGTCTCATTTTTCCCATTAATTAATAATATTAATTAATATTTTAACTAATTAATTAATATTTTTAGTAATATCAATGAAAATTGTTTCAATTATTTGATCCAAACCAAGAATCCATTTGATCCATTTGCGTGATAAAAAATTCGGTCTCTTGATCGTCCAAACTATTTCATTTCTAAATAATAATGCATTTATTTTATGTGAAAAAAATAGAATAAATTGAAATGCAGGTTAAGTTTTAATAAATGGTTTGTTATGAGAAGCAATGAGAATGATTTGATATTTTTTCGATTGAAACGAAACATTCTCCGGATGCTGTCTGCCAGTTGTTTTACTCCAAATTTTGCGGAATCTGTTTTTAGGTAACGAAAGAAGGTCTACCCAATTATGAGAATATGGTGAAGCAAATGGACATGATGCTGCCGGCTGATGACTTAACGGCACGATTGAAGGACGTCATCAACTTGTGCGCTCCTAAAGGTATTGACAGAGTCAAATTTTTCGTTAAATTTTGAGAATTAATAATAATATAATTAATATGGTGATTATGTAGTTGAAATACAGTCAGAAACGAATGGAAATTTCGTGGAGGGTTGAGTAGGATAGACTTCTTAGGAGAGTGACATTGAATTCGATTTGGAAGGAAACAAAAAAATAAAATGTCAGATTTCATAGAAAATTCAATGAGCTTGTGAACTTTTGAGCAGCAGGAAGACGAGAAGTTCTAAAGTACTTGAATTTCCCAGCGGAATCCATCAATTAATTAAAAAATCAGGCATATTTACCCGATTTTTCCGAATTTCTGTGAATTCTTATGGAGTAATTGAACTTAAAGTTACGATTTCCATTTATTTTTTCATAAAATATCCAATTTTTAACTGTGAAATTCCTTGAAATGCGAATATGAACAATATGAACATCTCAAATGAATTAATCAATAGTACAAAGAGAGGGATAATTGTTTTAATTAAAAATTTTTTTAGAGTGCTTACACTCTATTTGAATTTCCCATCGGAATTCATCAGTTAATTGAAGAATCCGGCATATTTACCGAATTGTCCTGTTTTCTATGAATTTTTTTTGAATAATTGAATTTAAATTAACAGTTTCCAGTGATTTTTTCATAAAATATTAAATTTTCAAATGTGAAATTCCTTGAAATTACAATAGAACAATAATATGAACTTCCAAAATGAATAGTACAAAGGGAGAGATAATTTTTTTAATTAAAAAAAAATGTATAAAGTAAAAAATATTTTCCACTTTCCAGTGACGAGTACTGAGCCTTGTGAAGCGAATTGGCAGTTCATCAAGTGTTTTTATGAGACGGATAAAAATGTAAGATGATTGAGAAACAGACTGAAAAAATATAAAATATAAGGATAGCTTGGGATGAGACGATACTATGTATCAAACTCTGTTGCAGGTTTGCTTTTTCCCATGAAGAGCCGGGGGTTTGCTGGAAGTCTCTTCGCAATCGATCCATGCAACAGCAGGGCGCAATATCAACGCAATTCCAAATTATCCTGACTACGATGAATAAAAAAAAAGAAACAATTTTTTACGTACATACAAATTAAAGCAATTGTAATCATAAGCATCAATAGTATTTTTTTAATGGTTCAATTGATTTTTGGATAATGAAGAATTTCAAAATTGAACTTTTAAAACGAGAATGTTGATAAATTGATGATTTTGGGTGCGAAGTTATAAAAAATAAATTGTAATACTGCAATAAAGTGTTGTGAACACATTAAAAAATTTAATGCTTGGGTTTCTGGGAGCGTTAATACTTTGGCTAATGGAGGAACGTATAAAATGAACTCCTCGGATGACTTTGCGGCTATTTCTGATAATAGCCTCTACAAAATTCATAAACTTGCTCAGACATTCACATAGGGAAGCTCCTAGTTTTCAGAATAAACTTACTAATTTTATCTCGTCATTTAACCAATCGTTTTTGTTCATCATTATTGAATGAAAATTGAACAAAAAATGAAAATCCTATTTCCAATTTTTTCAATTTTGGAAAAATAGGAGAAGTTTTATTTTTTCAAGTTAGAAGTTTTTTTGTATTTTTGCTTATTTGTGACCGTAAATTGGCTAGATGGAGTGGCTTAATTACTAATTTTATGAAATTTATGATTCTAAATGATGCATCGTCCTTAGATCGAGACAGTTTATTCAATTTTAGACGAAAAACCTTAAAAATTCCTCGTAAATTTGAAGAATTTCGTTTATACCATTTATCTATTATTAATTGTCATTCATCCTCACTCGGTCGATTGTCATAGCCATTAAACGAATTGTAATCATAAACATCATAAGCATTTTTTAATGATTCAATAGATTTCCGGATAATGAAAATTTTTAAAAATAAATTGTAATATTGCAATAAAGCGTTATGAAAACATTAAAAAATTTAATGACTGGGGTTCTGAGAGCGTTAATACTTCGGCTAATGGAGAAACCTATAAAGCGAACTCCTCTGATGACTTTGCAGCTATTTCTGATAATAGCCTCTAGTGTTTAGACTAAACTTACTAATTTTATGAAATTTATGGTTCTAAATTTTGCATTATCTTTAGATTGAGATTATGCAAAATTTCAGAGATTGAGATTTATGCAATTTCAGATGAAAAACTTTAAAAATTAGAAATATTTCTCTATATTCCTCTCGTAAAGTTGAAGAATTTTGTTTATACCATTTATCATTTATTATTAATTGTCATTCATACTCACCATAGCTATTGACTCGTAAAAATGAAGAGAATAATTGTCTCCATCGGTGAGAGATAAAATCGGGAGCCTATTGAGTGCTAGAAATTCATCACAAAGTTGTCGGTCGATTTGTCACAGCCACTCGCTCATTCATCTTTATTCCCCGTTAATTATCTAGGGCTCCGACAAACTGCGCGCTATTGACGGAGAATATGGAGTCAAAGATGAGCCGCAACGTGACTCCGCTATCGCACGAAATTATCAAGGAAGTGTTTCCTGTCGTGCTAGAAAAAACACGAGATCGCGAGGAAAAAACTCAAATTGTCAGCTGCCGAGCGGATTTTCAGTATAAATATGAATAGTTTGGAAAAATACCAGTCAATTCGTGTAATAACTACCTGCCGAGGTGTTTCAGGCGCATTGTTCAATATTCATTCGGTATGAAGAGTGGAGTATTCTTCGTTGCTCTTGTGGGCGCTTTTGCTGTCGTTGTGAGTCGAAACTTTCTTCAGTTATCGATTACCGTTATATTGTAGGGGGAATTGGGAATCAGAGGTGGCGGAGGGAAAATGAATGTCAGGGTATTCATGTATTATTATAATGTTGAAATTTTTTGAAAATTTACCGCGAAGCGTAAAATTATTTAAGGATATTCAAGTAGTTTGGCTATTTTTTCTCCAGTGAAATATTTTTCTACTGTTGTAGTCAAACATCAGAGCTTTGACCTCAAGTTTCAGAATATTTTACAATGATTTTATTATTTAAACTTTGAAAGTTTGACTTTGAATGTTAATATTGAAGCGTTAGAAAACATTTAAAAATCTGAAAAAAATTAGAAAGTTTGCTTTTGGAAAAAAATTGATGTAATAATTTAACAATTCCAAGTTTTGAAAATTATGAGTATTTTTTATAAATAATTTATAAATAATCCATTTTCCACTATAAAAATTAATTGACAAATTCAACGATTGAAAATGTCTAATTGAATCTCCCCCCGAGATCCTTAATTCCTCATTATTCCAAAAAGAGGAATATTCCAGTGATAAAGTGGTAAAAGGTAACGAGTTGATTCAGCGAATCCAAGAGAGAGTGAAATTTCTGCCGAGCTCCTCAAGAAAAAAATCACTATCTCCCACAGATCCACAGATATCCCCCAAGAACTCAATTAAGAGTTGAGTCTACTTGTTCCCCCTCATCACTCCACTACTCATTTCTATCCTTGGAGAATGAAATAGTAGTTAGAAGTACAAATGAATCAGGAAGTTGAGAATGTCGTGGCAAAAAGTGCTGAAGCAAAGATGATTCAACTCAACTGTAGGGAAACTTCTCTCCTACATATCATCGAATCCATAAAAATCTCGTTATCAAACTTAATTCCAAGGAATTTAAAAGAAACTCATCATCAAGTAAAACTGACTCATCTTGTTTCACAAGCTTGCAACTAAATTTGTAATTACAACCAAATGATAACAATAACGATAATAACAATTTAATAATAATAATAATAATAATAATTGACAATTAAACTGAAAAATGAAAAAAAAAAATCAATGATTGAAAATAATAATTATTTTAAAAATAATAAAAATGTTTTGTCAACTCTCAAATTGATTACAACTGTCGTTTCCTGATAGAAATGAATATTTCATTGCATTCTTTCCCATGCGAATTCCAAGAACTCATTGACATTTCAAATGAGATGAGAATGAGAAATAAAATCTCAAAGTCGTAACTCTTCGTGTCATGGAATTTTTAATTATTATTTATCATTATTTATTATTATTGTTAATATTATTATTATTATCTTTATTGAGAAAGAACAGCATATCTCGAGGCAATAATAAATAATAATTTATTTGTTCTACTGTATCGAGGCAATAATTAATTAATTAATTGCAGATTCTAATAATTTTGGAAGCCCATATTTATTATTGTAAAAATTTCAGGCTGGGGATCCACCTAATAAAGATTGTCCACTCATGAAGGCACTGAAGGAGAGCATCGACGCGTGCATCGATAAACTCAGTGAAGGTTTGTGATGAAGGCACTTGTTGATTCGTTCACTCCATTATTGTGAACAATGGGAGTTGAAAATCGGTAGTGGAGAGGTAAAAAGAGCTGAGTCAGTCCGGCGCTTTGTTTTTGCTGAATAGCTTGGAATTCAGGAGAGATGGGGAAATTTCTCTCTGAATAATGGAATTCCGAGGTGACTTCTGACGATATTAAAGTGGGGCACTGAGTGATTATGAGTTTTATGATCTTTTTCTTTTAATTTTATTTTAATTTCTATTTTTAATCAATTTTTCATTGCATTTCGTTGAAGCAAGTGCACCTGATTTTCCCTCATCAGTCGAAAAAATTGCAGAATTTTCTTTGAATATGAAAAATGGATAAACATCCCCAAGGAGTTTCACTTGTTAAAAAAATCTTATGAGAAATTAGTGAAGAAGTAAAATCGTTTGAGTAAATTTTGACTATTGGTCAGTTTTCAGTGAATATCTCTGGATCTAAGGCAGATAGCAAAATTTCCGTCATTACCTTTTTTGTAGAGCGGATTGAGACCTACAAAAAAGGTCATTACGAAAATTTCTCTATCTCCCTTCAATTCAGAGATAAAATTGTTTTCCCACTTCGCTGATTTAAAAGGCGATTTCTAATATGCAGAGTATTTTAATTTCAAACAATTAATTATGCAGAAAGTGCTAAACTAATGGAGAAAGATCAGTTCGCCGATAACGAGGAAATCCGCTGCTTCCATGCATGCGTTATGACTCACAGTGGCCTTGTGAGTAAAAAAAACAAGCTACAAACAAATGTTCATTACAGAAATGAAAATATTCAATCACGATTCGATTATTATCTTTCCTTCAGATGACCGATGGCAAGATGGACATCGCGGCCCTCGAGGAAATGCTGTCGGGGGATCCTGAACACGAGGAGGAAGCCAGGAAAATCACGGAGATAATGAAATCGTGTAAGCCCGAATGTAAGTACTCAACCCAAATCCCTGGACTGCCTCGGTATCCGAGAGTGAATTGGTTAAGTGTAGCAAGATAGAACGAGTCGTCTCTTTACGTCTTGTTGGAGTGATCCGAGACAACACGGGCATGAGCAGGGATAGCCGTTTCCATAAATTATAATTATCGTTAAATTATTAAGTAGTCAATTCGTTAATATCAGTCTTCAATTTTAATTATTGAGTGATCATCAATTTTAATATTCAAATTCCGAATTATTTATTGAGGATTAGTAGGATAATCGGAAATTCGTTATGAGAAATTTAGTATTATTTACTTTTATAAAAGTAAAAAATACTAAATTTCTTATGAGGGATAATTAATAATCTAAATTGTCAGTTGACGATTAATTAAATATTTAATAATATTATTAAATATTCAATTCATTATTAATATCATTATCATCATCATTAAATTATATTACTAATATTATTAAATATGTAATTCATCGTCAGTTGAAAATTTAGATTATTAATTATTATTTTATTTTTTAATTTTGATTAGAATATTTAAAGCGTAATCAATGTAAGTCGGAAATACTTTTGATATTGAATAGTCGGAAGATTGATGGCCATCCCTGCGCACGATAAAATTTCATGGGAAAACCTAGAGAAATCGCAAGAATTTTTTTTCATTGAAAATTCACAATTTCAAGGAAAAATCAACTTCAACACGTTACGATTTATCAATTTCCTACTGTTCAATGTTATTGTCCAATGTAACTGTTTATTTAAATTAATTAATTCTCTCCCAATTGCAGCTGAAACGAGTGACAATGAGTGTGAAGTGGCTGGCAACTACGTAAAATGTTTCCAGGCGAAGAAAATGAATTAATAAACGAAACCTGCACACTAAAAATACTCAATTATTGTAACTTGTGGCAATTAGAAAATAAAAATTCAAGCATCAAAAGCAAAACGTTAATTATTACTCTCTCCCGCAGATCACCGTGATTAGCTGGACTGATGAGTCAGTAGGGGTGATAATAAATACGATGATAAGTGATGGAAATTAGTGGGAATGACGAATTTCCAAACAAAAGAATCAACTAACTAAATCAACGGCTCGTTAATTCCATCAGCTTTTACATTGTAAGAGAAAAACATAAATTTACCTAAAGAATTACGAAACGCTTTCAACTTGTTATCGAAATTATCAGATTCCCTCGATCTCAAGCGCAACTAAATAAAACAGAATTTAACAAAGGACATTCTACGATCCTCTGTGTCAAACATCTGTAAGCTTTCGAAACGAGCGAAGCGTGTACACGTGTGACAGCCTCAAAAAAAATATTATTCTCGAAAATTGCATGTCTATTACTGTTAATTATTTGCGTAAAGATCCTTAACGATATTCGAGCATTTTTTACCATTTTCAATCATCAAATTTTGTGAATTAAATTGCGTGAGGAAAATTTGAAAACAATTATCAATATTCAGTATCATTAAAATTATATTTTGCACAGAATTATTTTTTAAACATTCGTTGTTTATAAATAAATAATTAAGATGCGTTTATAAATAAATAATTAAGATTGTTTATAAATCCTTTTTCATTTATTTATATAAAATGCTCAATCTGCCTCCAAATATAATTTTCTCATTTTTTTCAGATTAAAAAAATATTTTCTATGGTTCAAAATTGAAATTGAAATTCAAACATGCAATAATTTGTTGGAATTAACGAATTATTCATTTCATATAATTAAAACATCATTGAAATGGATATAAGAATTGTAAATAAAAGATTTTATTTTGTTCAAATGTGACATTGCTCTCGTTGTGTGGAAATAATAATAATATAGGAATCAAGCTATAAAATCTTGAATACCCATTTGATAGCTCAATCCAGAATGTCTCAACAAACAAAACGATCTTAAGGACATAAAAATCGGGTGAAAATTGTGACTATAAAAAATATTTATGAACGGAATCCAGCAGCGAAGGCAAAAGATAAAACGTTCGCGTCAATTTCGCGGGATTCAAGGGGAAAAGCAAAATTTTTAGCAGCTCCCATTTTTCATTGCGAATCAAATTTGTTTCAGATAAGAATTTATAATGAAGTTTGGAATAAAATTTCGGGGATTTGTTTGTTTGAAACAAATTTGATTGACGGAATTATATTTTTTTTTCAATGTAAGAAAAATTTGTTATCGCTTTTAAATTTATCCCTTCGAAATATTTTTCAAAAGCTGGAAATCGACTGAAATTGTTCAATGTTTTTGCCACTGAATAAATAATACTATTAAACTATCTCAATGAATAACAGTTACTCAATTAATCGGTGAATTCCAGTCGTGATAATTTACGCGCAAGAATTTGCGCGAAAAATAAAAATTAGAAAAAAAAATTGATTTGTTAGTTCAATTATTCCGCGACAAGTCGGAAAATTCAGGAAAAAATTGGAAATTCGTGTGATTTTGTTTCCCAATATTTACGTTCCGCTGAAAATTCAATCAATTTGTGAAATTTCCGTTTCACTCCCACTAAAAACTCACGAATATCCTCGAATTCTCCCTAAAACTTGAAATTTCGTAAAATTTTCAAGGGTCTTGAATGCAAAAAAGGCCAAAGTACATGGATATCCCCAATTTCAAGGCGATTGAATTCCCAGCAGGGACTGGAATAATCTCCCTTGATAAACCTCCACAGTAGTACAAGAGAAAATCAGCAAGTCATACCCAAACAATCTCGCGTCCCCCAGCTGAATACACACGGCTCACTGATACGAGCCTGTCCCCATCCGCAGGATCGATTCTACCCCATAAAGGTCGTCAATGTCCCACCATTGGACGAGCCGTTTAGCAGATGAGACGAAAAAGTTTCTCAGAAATGAAAAATGTTAAACAGGGAGTAACCACGGCCAATCGCTGTTACAATCCAAATATGTAAGCAGCGTGGGCATTTTGACATTTTTTTATTCCGTTTTTTTTTTCTCCTCTCCTCTACCATTTCTGCAATGCTGCACCCACACACGAGACAACTGTGAAAACGGGTTCTCTGGGCTTTAAAGTGGTGGTTGTGGCCGTGCCCACTTGACGATTCGAATGAAATCGGGACCAAATGGAAATACTCTGCATGTGTGTACACACAAAACTGTTCACTTTCATCAAATTGAAATCGCACAATCGCATGATTTAATTGGTCGGTATGCCAAGGACTCGAGAGGGCCAACGTCATCTTTATATGTGTCTCAGCTCTCCTCGATTTTAGTTGAGTTAGAGGGGAGACGGCCTCTCTGAGTGGCATTTCATTTTCATTTCATACAGACCCAACAGCACACGGCCAATTACAGAAGCAAAATTGAATAGATGAGGGGTATAGTGATGAAATTAGTAAAAGCGACGGTTCAAAGTAATACGCATGAGGGCATTGTTAAAGCATTATTTATAGTGCTTATATTTTTTCAATTCGTAGACAATCTAATGTTTTTCAATGACTAAAGGATATTCGAGTATTTTTTACAGTTTGGTACAAACCACACGATACGTGGTTAGAAATTTTTTGAAATTTCGTGGAAGGTATTATAGTAAATCTCCTGAGAGTGACATTGAATCGAAATTCATGAATGTTCAGTGGAATTTAAATATTTAGAAAGAAAATTACATAAATTTTCAATTTTTCCCTGATTTTTCTGAATTTTCGCAGAATAATTGAATTGAAAAATAGAGTATTTTATTGATTTCCAGGTTATTAGAACAGAAAATCAATGGAATATTTGATTTTTCAATAACAAGTTCTGCTGAAATTTCAGTGGAACGTGAACACGATAAAAAATTCCGGAATTTAGCACGAAAAATTCAGACGAAAATTTTTAATAGTGTAGATTCAACCCTTTTCAATCATGAAATTTATCAATTAAATTGCGTGAGAAAAATTTGAATAAAATCATCAATATTTCAAACATTTGTTGTATATAAATAAATAAATAAAGTTGTTTAAACTTTCTGAATATGAATAAGCTTGTTACGATTCCGAACAAATGATTTTTATGATGAGAAATTAATTGTTTATAAATGTATCATAGAAAATGCTCGTAATTTTCAAAAATCGCAATTTTAAAATTATTTCATCAATTTTCCTCCAAAAGTGAACTTTTTAAATTTTTTCTTAATTTCTAAAATATGTTCTAACGGTTCAATACCAAAATTCACATTGAAGCCCGCAAAATTTGAATAATAAAATTATTGTAAAATATCCAGAAACTTGGGATCAAATTATTTCCTATTTGATTTTTTCTTGTTCATTTTTTAATAATTTATTTTATCATTTAATTACTTGATAGTTGCTTTCGATTGGTTTTGCACTTAAGCTTATTTTGTCGCTCATTTATTCATTTGCTGCTTGCATTATTTGTTATTATTTTCATTCCCCAGAATGCCTACGCGCCGCACCAATAGATTACATCAAAATTTTCGGAACATCCGGCGAAGAATTCGAGAATACTCAATCACATGTCAGAAGGCGTCTCTCGTATTGAATAGAGTAATTTATTTTTCAGATTTGAATGGGTATTTCGCGGTGACTGGGTGATAAATTCATTTGACGGATTGGACACGGTGACCTTCATCAAACTAATCGAAAAATGTAGAAATCTGTCGATGGAAGTTTATCTGATTTCAGTTGGAGCTAAACGGAACAAAAGCGTTCAACTGCGCGGAATTCGTGACCTGTTGAATGGGATAAAATCGAAGGCTCTGACATTTTTTCAAAGCGCTTTTTTCATGGATTTTTAACGGTCGACTGATGGAACCTCTCCAAATATTTCAGTTTTTACTGCGTCGTAGAATTTTTACAGTGAAAATTCGCTCTATCGCAATTGTCTGTGTTTCAAATATTTTTTCCACAACTGCAATAAAAAAAATAAAATTGCTTGGAATGTTGCTAACGATTTCTGAAAGTCAGGGGTCATTTAATCCGTAGGAATTCAAGATATTTAGGAAAATTCATCCGGCAAATGAAATGTCAAATGAAACAGACCGATTGACCTTAATTTTCTTGATTTCTCTCAATACTCATAGAATAATTGAATTGAAATTCCCAGTTTCCCTTGTTTTTTTTTTTTTTTTCATAAAATCCAAAATTTACGCCGCTTAAAATTCTGGAATTGTCCTATTCAGTGAAACCCAAAATTTCATGATTTTTGTTCCCCTAAATTTCCCGCATTCAGTGTCACTGCAACTGTCCCAGAAATTTCATTGTTTTTCCAACAGTGCACTGCCCAATGATTCTTATCACCTGTGCACACACCTTCTCTCCACCATGTGCATCCCCGCATTTGCGCATTCCCCCGAGTGTGAATGTGTTAGCACGAGCGATTGAAACATGGCGGGCTGCGGCGGTTAGGAATATACAAAAGTATGCAATTATGGCGGTGGCTGCATTTATAAATATTCCAAAGGGACACCAAGGAAAAAATCATGAGCGTTGCTCTCGCGCGTCAGTTTATTCTGGGATTAAATCTACACATGGGTTTTTCACCGCGCGCTGAATTGAGAGATGAAATCTTTGTGGAGTAACTACTGTTTATGAGGCCCAATGAGACCATGATTTATGTCGTTTATTGCCCGACTACCGTGTGTCACTGGGCTTCAAATAAACATTGCAATTAGTTTTTGTTTTTTCTGTTCATCCCACTTGCACTTTCACTCGAGACGATTGAGTGATTTGTGGAATGGGGTAAATCCCACGTAATTTTGACTATTCTTAACTATACTTTAGCGTTTTTTATGTGTATGAAAAATCATTTACCTTTGAGAAGAATTCATTTCCGCTTCTTGGAGTGTTTTTCGTTGATTGAGGTCCTCACAACTGCTGTATTCCTTGTGGTAATAAACGTCACAGTAAAAATCACTTTGGTTTAATTAATTATTAATTAATTAAATTGTAAGGAGGCAGCGCTCCGAATGAGCGAGAGATCGTCACGGTTTATTTGTCTTGCCTTTGTCACTGAACTCGCGAGTCTCAACTGGAGATGACGAATTTCCAGTGAAAGAGAAAAGGTATAAAAAGGGGTGGGATATAATCGTCACTGGGGAAAATGCCTCACATATCGCCGAGGCCACTTGTCTTTGTTCGGGGTATTTTGTTTATTTCATGGCCTTTTGGATTGAATTGGGATGTAGGGGCATTCACGGATTTACGGCACGGCGCATCACCTGTTGCGCGGGTGCGCGCCGAACGGATGACAAATACACGCAAGTAATCGCTAACGGGGAATGAGAGACATGAGGGGCTCAGGGGTTTGACGGGAGTGTGACGGGAGGAGTCGAATTGAAATAATCGACGTCGAAATATATCGATCGGCGTGCGGCTCCGGGGGCGCTGCGAGCGGCGGCGGGAGGATTTGAATTGAATTTAGAGAAATGGGGAGGCGGGGGAGTATTTGGTTTTTGACGTCGACACGGTTTTTAGTCTGTGGTGGGGGAATTCGCGGGGTTAGTCTTAAGGCTAGCGACATCTGTCGGAATTGCAGATTTTTCTAGAAACTTTGAGAAAATTGTCCGGTTTTACAGGAAATTCAAGAAAATTCTACGGTTAACTGACAATTTGAGATCATTCTCCGGTTTTTTAGAATATTCAAGAAAATTCTCTGCTCTTGTAGGAAATTATAGAAAATTCTTCGATTTACAGGAAAGTTTAAGAAAATTCTCCGGTTTACTGGAAAATTTGAGAAAATTCACCCATTTTATAGAAAATTCTGGACAATTCTCTGGTTTTCTATAAAATCTGAGAATTTTCTCAAATTTTCTGTAAAACCGGAAAATTTCCTCGCATGGTCCAAACAGCCGGAAAAATTTCTCGAATGGTCTAGAAAACGGGAGAATTTTTTAGAATTTTCTGTAAAACTGGAGAATTTTTATTGATAGGGCAGAGTAATCACCGTCGAATGAGCTTTCATTTCCATTTTTGGAAGACACTTATAAAAAAATTTAAAGTTTATATACATAAACTAAAATTGTACCCAAAAGTCATTTTTAATGAAATTCTAGAACCTTTGCTGCAATGTTCCATCTTTTCCGTATAATACTTGATTCGACGTTTTTTATTGCTCTCTACGACGCTGCAATCTCCGTTGGAGATTCCAAGCTTCGGAAGTAGCTTTGAGATTTCCCCGTTCGGCTCAGTAATTATTGATGCGGCGGGCCCTCTGTTTCGTTTTCTCGACAATTGTTAACCTTACCCCTCTAAAAAATTGATGTCGACGCTCCTCTCTTTTCCCATTTGCTACTCGAATTCTTTTTGCCAGACTAATCAATTTTCCACGTTTCCGTATCTAGACAAGAGCTATTGAAAATTCCATATTTAATTTAAAACAAAAATACTTTTATAGAATAAATAGTGCATTCTCTGAAAAATTCTATTGGCTTTCTAATGAACTTCTATTGAAATTTCCATTAATTTTTCATCAATTCTACTGAAAAATTCAGTAGAGTAGAAACTCTTCAACATAATTTTTCAGTAGAAAATACCCCGATAGAATAAGGTGCAGAGAAAAATCAAATTTTATTGATAATTTCTCTTAAATATTCTCTTCTGAACTTTTTTATTAGAGAAAAATACAGAAAAAGTGCCGAATTTTCAACAAAATCGGAAAGAAATTGATACAATTTCCAACAGAAATTCAACAGAATTTTTTTTTCATACGTGTCATCCAATAAGTTCAAAAAATTTCGATCAATATTCAACCAAAGTCGATAACTTATCCCTGGAGTATTCCATTCCAGGAATTTTCTATCCCTCAAGTTGTAATCTGGGGAATCCCCCACGAGCCGGGGTTATTCAACCTCAGCGACGTTCAGACCGGTGCTCCCCCCAGTCAGGACAAATGGTGGTCCTCTGTTTTTACTCCTAGAAATAATCAACCATGATAATTTGACACACACGTTATAAAACCTGTTCAATTGTTCAACAATTCGAACAAGTTGTTTCGGATCGAATCAGTCATCATGTGTGATCACTTTTGGGAGCCCATGGCGGAGGTTTACATCGCCAAGAGGACCGATTATCCGGATCCGGATAGTCACATTTATTGTCTCTGCAGCAGAGTTTTCATTCGGTAAATATCCTGAATAATTATTTAAAAAATAGAAAATAAAATTGACGGAGTGGATTGAGAAGTTTTTCCAATGATCGATTAGTCCCTGGACATTGGAATAGCTGAGCTCTTCATTGAAACAGTCGATCATCATCTTTCGATTGAATTTAATAATTATTCCGCAGACTTGTTTATCAAGTCCTGAGGAATTTTGTTAATTGGAAAAATCTCCACTGACCCAGTTCGTCGAGATTTAATAGAAAAAAAATCAGGCAGAATTGCTCATTCGGTCAATTACTGGTAGTTACATATTGATCAACGGCGTGACACCTGACCTAACCCTGACTATACGTTTCCTGCAAAAATCCAGTCTTGCAGTTTATCCTGCAAATTAAAATGTCAAAGTTCGTGGGATGCATGAGCTCAAGTATTGAATCGATTCAACAGACTCATTCATTTTATGAAGCAAAATAATTACGTAAAAAAAACATTGTCTGGAATTGGCTCATAATTATGCTGAGAGAAAAAACATGTGCTCAAACTGTTCTCGCTTGAACTCAAAAAAATTGCAATTTAAAAATTCCAAAGGCAAAAATTATTGCAAATGAACATCCAAAAGTTCCGAAGATGAATAATTGCTGTTTTGGCCTGCGGGATGAGCAATAGTTGCCTCAAAGGCGAAAAAACTATTTATTTATTTAAACTTTTGGAATTTCTTCTAAATTCCTATTTTAATTTTATTTCAACTGTTTTAATTAGTGAAGATCACATAAATATTTTACATGATTCGACCTAATTGCATTTTTTAAACAATCAGACAAAATAAAATGGACGCAAAGTAATTGAACGCAAGAACTTTGGATTTGTTAAAAAAGAAATTTTTCCTTCCACATTGAAGAAATAATTTCTTGGGGAGCGTTGAGAAATCGATGGGTATAAATATGTCGCCAGGAAGCGTGAGAAATTTGCTCTTTAATAAGGCAGATGAAAAGTCTTCTCCACACACTTGCCCTCGAGATACTGATTGTCAAACTTTTTTATTGCAATAATTAAAAGTTGTACTTTTGAACTACTTTTTTACGATGTTTTCCATTATAGCTGCACTTTGTTTTATGGTGTTTGCATAGAGTGAAATCAGGGTACAATTCCAAACTTTTAAAGTGAAATGGCTGGGTATGGAGGGATGAAACGATCTCATGGGGCCAATATCTTTCCACCGTAATTGAATTTCATGCTTCATTTCTTTTCATTTCATCAACTCCAACTATGCCAAATTGATAAACTTGAAAGAAAAACCCCATTCTCTATATCTTTTAAATTAAAAATCCTCAAGATGATGAATAATTTCGAAAAAATCAAAAAGCTTCATCTTTCCGAAGGAATGAATCATTTAGTTACTAGAAGAAAATCTAGAAAGAAAAATAATTTTCTGCAAAGAATGCCTATAAAATCCTCCCCCTCCCCCCTCCCCCGAGATTTAAGCAAAGTTGGAAGAAGTATTTCTCCCATTCCAAGAAACCCAGAGATCTACACAGTCCTGACTCAAGAAGATGCTAGCGAGCCCGAGACCGCCGAAACGGACTACCTCGGCGAGATGTTGGACGTCCTGAAGCAGACCCCCCTGGAGCCCCCCCAATACACCGAGAAGCACGACGTAAGTATCGTCCACCCGCCTGCCCCCTGAAAACTCCCATTCATCCGCCCCCCTTCCCCCAGGAAGAGCCAGTCAGCTGCTACTGCAGTGCATCCCACACAGACAACAACTACTCAACCGACGAGCACGACTCGGTCCGCGACTCGGTGCAAAGATCAACCACCTACGCCCTGGGTCAGAAACTGAGCCTCCACCAGTCTGACTCCGGGGCGGATCTCTCCGAATACCACGAACACGATACCAAGCCCCCGACCAATTCTCTCCACCTGTCTGAGCGTCTCCTCAAGACCCCCGAGGTGAAGCTGAAGAACTCCAGAAGCTTCACAACCCTCGACAGCTTCAACAAATACCGCGAGAATCCCTCTGAATCCGACAATTCCACCTTCCAAGAAGAAGCAAAGCCGAAAGATGAGGTTCTGAATCCCTCGGACACTCCGGAGCACGCCTCCTTCACTCTCGGCACCCACGACCACTCCGACTCCCCGACAGACCCCGAAGACTTCGCGATAATCGAGATGTACGACTCGTACTTGAACGTTCACGTGGTCTACGGAAGTGACAAGAAAAGCATGATCGACATAGCTTGGGAGAAATTCTGGGCTGATCACGGCGAGCGCCTGATCTGGGGCTCCTGGATAACGAAATACGCGGACTACATAAACCCCAGTTACATGCCCCCCGAAGAAATTGTAGAAGTCGAGAAACCGACTAAGATCCGAGTTGTCGAGAAGTTTTCAGAACAGAACACTTGTTTTCCAACGTGTGCGCACAAGAATTGCGACATTGGGCGATCGAATTTCGAGGGTCTCTTCAGTAGGTCAGACAAGCCCAAAGATCAACTGAACTTCACGTTTGACGACAGCACGAGACATATAAATGAAAAAGACGCTGAGGACAATCGAAAGAAGATGGGCAACTTCGAGCTTTCACCTGAGATCGATGGGTGGAATCCCCTGAGCCCCTTCAGCGCTGAAGAAAGCTACAANAGAGCCAGTCAGCTGCTACTGCAGTGCATCCCACACAGACAACAACTACTCAACCGACGAGCACGACTCGGTCCGCGACTCGGTGCAAAGATCAACCACCTACGCCCTGGGTCAGAAACTGAGCCTCCACCAGTCTGACTCCGGGGCGGATCTCTCCGAATACCACGAACACGATACCAAGCCCCCGACCAATTCTCTCCACCTGTCTGAGCGTCTCCTCAAGACCCCCGAGGTGAAGCTGAAGAACTCCAGAAGCTTCACAACCCTCGACAGCTTCAACAAATACCGCGAGAATCCCTCTGAATCCGACAATTCCACCTTCCAAGAAGAAGCAAAGCCGAAAGATGAGGTTCTGAATCCCTCGGACACTCCGGAGCACGCCTCCTTCACTCTCGGCACCCACGACCACTCCGACTCCCCGACAGACCCCGAAGACTTCGCGATAATCGAGATGTACGACTCGTACTTGAACGTTCACGTGGTCTACGGAAGTGACAAGAAAAGCATGATCGACATAGCTTGGGAGAAATTCTGGGCTGATCACGGCGAGCGCCTGATCTGGGGCTCCTGGATAACGAAATACGCGGACTACATAAACCCCAGTTACATGCCCCCCGAAGAAATTGTAGAAGTCGAGAAACCGACTAAGATCCGAGTTGTCGAGAAGTTTTCAGAACAGAACACTTGTTTTCCAACGTGTGCGCACAAGAATTGCGACATTGGGCGATCGAATTTCGAGGGTCTCTTCAGTAGGTCAGACAAGCCCAAAGATCAACTGAACTTCACGTTTGACGACAGCACGAGACATATAAATGAAAAAGACGCTGAGGACAATCGAAAGAAGATGGGCAACTTCGAGCTTTCACCTGAGATCGATGGGTGGAATCCCCTGAGCCCCTTCAGCGCTGAAGAAAGCTACAATCAGCATTCTAATGAGGATGAAAGACTGATAGCCATATCGAGATGCGATTCCATAACCGGATCGCTTGCGAAGACGAACGCGACATCCGATTCGATGACGAACGTCACTAAACTGACTCTAACGAACTCTAGCTTTGACTCTAGTTCGCAGCAGTCGTTGAGTCTCTTCAGTTCTGTCACGAGTTCCATCGAGAGTAACGTCACAAGCAGCAGTTCTGATCAGGACAATGACTTGACATCTGACAACGACAAGTACTGGCAGCTGCTGTGGAAGGAGAACTTCCAAATTCAGTACCAGCATCACTACACCTGCTTTGTCAACAGGTACATAATGGTACAGACTGAAAGCTCAAACTCAAACTCCTCGAGAATACCCTTCGCCAACGAGTCCTTCGAGGATCCAACAGCTGAGTCCCTGGTCGACAGTAAGACCGGGACGAAGAAATCGGCATCCAAGAGGAGATTGAATTCCAAGCGCAAGGTGATCGACTCTGTCGGTTACCTGATGCAGAATCTAACGATGAAGTCGGAGGACAATGAGGCAGAGCTCAAAGACACATCAAAACGAGAGGAATCATCTCAGGGAGGTGTTGGTCAAGTCCAAAGCTCGACGACACTAACGACTAATAATAATTCTACTTTTAATTGTAAGAGGTCTATCAACGGGGGGTCCAGCGATGGTGACAAGCCTCATGAGGACAAACCACTTACGTTGAAACGAAGTCATGAGGCTGATTTTGATGAGGCTCAGGAGGGCATGGAGACTGTTAAGAAGGCTTTCTCTCTGATGGGGTACACTTTCAGGGCGAATCAGAAGGAGGTGAAGCTGCAGGGTGAAGTGGTTTACAGGAAGAGGCATATTAGGCTGCCCAACAGGCAGCTCAAGATGAAGATCAATCGGAATAAGGGGAATAAGCACATTTACTTCGATGAGAATGGGGTTGAGATCACCAGTACTATTGACAAGGTCAAGCAGTATCTCTCGGACTGTCCCATCAAGCTTCCGAATGAGGGGGAGTTGGAGGCTAATGACAAGGGGAGTTATACTAAGGCCCATTTCACTTCTAGCTCGGATGAAGAGTGCGATGAAGCTGTCAGCACAAAACTTCACGCTAAAAGACTAGTCTTTAGCAAACCTAGCACAAGCTCTCTGGAGACACCTCCTGATTTCAATGCTTCGTATAAAACGTGTGATGATGATGTGTTCGAGGATGACAATAAGTTGGGGATTGGGGCTCAGATGGAGATGGATCATCATGAGGAGGGGGATGTTATCACGATCAAGGTATCGGATGAGGACAGTGGCAAGAAGGCGCTGAAGAAGAGGAGGAGGAAGCAGAATAAGAGGAATGTCAGTCTTCCTGTTGAGGTTGATAATGATAGGACGTTGATGAAGTATTGGGTGAAACGATATCGGTTGTTTAGTAAGTTTGATCAGGGCATCAAGCTGGATCGAGGTGAGTTGATGGTATTGAGGAATCATTGAGGATGATCTTGGGGTTTAATGGGTTTTCTTCGGGGGGATTTCGTGTTTTAGAGAGCTGGTTCTCGGTGACACCGGAGAAGATCGCGGCCCATATTGCGGATAGGTGCCAGTGTGATATAATTGTTGATGCGTTCTGTGGGGCTGGAGGGAATGCCATACAATTTGCATTTAAGTGTGAAAGAGGTATTTTAATTTGATTACTAATTTTCTCAGACATTAGTTCCACGGAATTGCAATAGAATGATATTTAATGTTTTTTTTTTTCTAGTGATTGCTATTGACATTGATCCAAATAAAATTGAACTCGCGAGAAATAACGCGAGAGTCTATGGCGTAGAGGACAGAATAGACTTCATCGTTGGTGACTTCTTCCAACTCGCTGATAAACTTATTGCCGACGTTGTGTTCTTGAGCCCACCCTGGGGTGGCCCAGAGTACTTGCACGATGAAACCTACGATCTCAACAGTATTCTCAAGCCCTTGGGTGGGATGACGTTATTTAATACTGCGAGGATGATCTCCGAGCACGTTGCGTATTTTTTGCCGAGGAATATTGATACTATTCAAGTAATTATGACATTATCAGAATATTTTGCTCTTTTAAGCCTCGCAAATTGGCTAGGATTTTCTATGAAATTGTTTCGTGCATGTGAAAAACAGAAATAATTCTCAATCGTGAATTGTTTAGCTTGCCATGTTGGCCGGACCCGGAAAAGGCGTTGAAATTGAACAGAACTTCCTCGACCGAAAGCTAGTAGCTCTCACAGCGTACTACGGTGAGCTTCCCAAGGACTGTTAATACCACGAAATGTCAGACGAATTTCTAGTATCGATGTATAATTAGTTGTACATAACGAAGGAAAAACCGTATCAGTTTGCTCCAATAATTGAAACAATTCCAAGCCGAAGACGTAACAATCTTTCATGAAAATCCACTCAGTCACCTGATTTTCCCAATGAAACCCACCATTCCCTTAATTTTATACACTGTATTTTCTAATTAGTTAATTTGTCAGCAGTACAAAACGCCGCTTAGCTTCCTAATTTCCTATTTTTATTACGTGACTGTTGGCGACTCGATACGGATGCATATGTGTGTTAAATCGTAACGTGGGTTCTTCCAATATCTCAACGAAAGAATTAATACGTGTTTTTTTTATTGTAGAACTAAACGTTTATTGAACTTTGAGCTCTTGTAAAAAAACAAATCTTATTTGAAAGACATTAATTTTCCAGTCATTCAAATGATATTGCAACTGTGAATTTTTAAGTTTTTATTGTAAAACGCGTGTCGTTTTATCATACAATTATAAATAAATGTAACCAGGACAAATACTTGTAAGACTCACTTATTTCAAGTATTTCGTACCCATTTTTTTACATGACACATTACCCAGGAATATTTTTTCTCTTGAGAAATAGAACTAAGTGATGACGAATTAAATGTACCGTAAAAAAATGAGGATTCGTAATATGAATATGTGATGAGTTTATCTAATTTCCAATGCTTCTGTTGGAAAAGATGACCAATAAGTCAAAATGGAACGAAGAGGTTGTGAAAATTAAGTTATTGTTAATTACGTAGAACATGGAAAGATAAATGACTTCATGGCATTTTGTTCTAAAATAATTAGTTATCGAGGTAATTCCGTATTTATAAACATGCAAAGAATTGTTTCGTTACGTTATATCATTAAGTTTCTGTACATCTCCGTTTTAATAAATTTTTGCGGAGAATGAGGGGATATTTCAGAAAATAGTAACAAAATTCATCAACTTGCCATGAAATTTCGTCATTTTTTTCTCCTGTAATTCTTCAGGAACTAATTTCCATTTTGAAGATTACGTTTCGCTATCGAATTACTGAATTTTCGTTATTTTTCATTGTTTTCTCTCAGTAAAACTACGGGAAGCTCAATGGAAAAATCAAGAACTGTACACTACGAGAAAATTATGACCTCTGAAAATCTCCCTCCGTTTTTTTTCTGTTTTCCCCTTTTCAATAACAACAGTAAAAATAGTGACTAGGGTCGACCTTAGAAAAAAGCATGGACACTCGTCCACCCCAATTACGATTCAACGTTCAGAATCTGGGGCTCGGTGTCATCGAGTTCAGCGGGAATGGTGATGCCACCAGTGTCGATATTCTCCTCCTCCTCATGAGGGATCTTGAGAAAGCAGTGCATGGTCTCGTCGTCTTCCTGCTCGATCGTCGATGAGTTCTTGATGGAATTATCTGACATTGGTAGAGAGCCCTCAAGGTGTTTCGAGGGTATTTGAATGGTGATGGTCTGGGACGTGCCATCAGCTGACGTTGAGGAAGACATTAAACTCGCTTCAATTGTATTTCCAACCTTTGAGAATGCCCCTAGGCAGCTGTAGATTAACTGAGCTGCTGCTATGTTACCAGGAAATACTTCAACATTGTTGGCATCTGGCAAAGTCAAAGATTATGAATGAATCTTTACTCAACTTTAAGATGAGTTTGGAGAATTTTTTGAAACGAGTTGTTTTCATTGAATTGTTTTTAGTGAATTGTAGAAACTTAATTGTTTATAAATTATTTGTGAGATAAGATCGTAAGGGATTCTAATAAAGACTCTGATGTGGAACTGCAAATATTGAAAACAAATTCAACAACAAAAATAACTGATTGAATTTTCAATAGAAATTCAATGTTGTGGAGAACTTTGCGGGGTCCTCTAGCATGTTAATGTATTCCTACACACACTTGACGAACAATTATACAAATATACGTCCTAAACGACTTTCTTGAAGCCACAAATCTTAGAATATAATTGACCTCCTTAAATTCGTGCTGCAGGAATTTTTTTCTCTCTAAATTCGAATTCTATTTGAATTTCTTTTTCTGTTGTTCTATATCACGTACTATTGAAAACATGTACTCATTTCGTTTTGTACAATAATTCGTTATTCAAATTCGACAATGTACATACTGCAAAGTAAACTGTAAGGTTTAAACTGCTTATCAATAAAAAAAAATGCTCAATTAAAACCAAAATTTTTTTTTTCAGAAAATTCGAAAATATTCTGTGAAAATGTGTTAAATTTACGTGTGTCATTTTGGCATTTTGTAACAAAAAATCCCATTGAAATCCATTCAGTCATTTCCTCGTGAATCGTAGCCAAAGAATGTGCGAAAGATCGATAAAATTTAAGAAAAAAATCTCCAAATTACCTTTATCCTTCTCTCCCTTCCTGACAGTGCTCTTGATGAGGCCCTTCTCATGTCCCCCCACATGCTCCAGATAGCTCTCCTTCTTAACCGTCCTGAACGAGCACAAATCACAGGTGAATATCCCCGAGGACTCGGGATGCTTGGCCTTGAGATGATTCTTATAACTATTGCTCTGTATCGCGGAATACGAGCAGTGAGGGCACTTGTAGGGTCTCACCCCCGTGTGCCTCATGACATGCCGCCTCAGGGAGTTGTGATCGCCAGTCTTGAACTCACAGAGATCACAGTTGAAGGGTTTGTCCCCCGTGTGCTGTCTGAGATGCATCTGCAGCATGGCCTTCCTGGAGCTCGAGTGGCCGCAGATATTGCAGACGTAGGGTCTGAGCTTGGAGTGCACCGCCTGCATGTGATTCTTGAGACACTTGGCGTCCGCATACGTTTTCCCACACATCTCGCAGGTCTTGGAGGTGTACCACCTGGGAATTTCCCCGGACTTTCTGTCCAGATGCAGGACTCGATGATTTCGCAGCTGACTCGACTGCTTGAACCTCTTTCCACAGTGTGGGCACTCGAAGTCCCTATCGTCACTGTGCACCCTCATGTGAGACGACAGCTTCATCATCGTGGCAGTCTTGTAGCTCTTGCAAATGGGACAGGAGAGGAGGTCAATGTCCACCTGATGCTTCTTCCAGAGGTGAATGAGGCAGCCCCTCCACTTGACAAACTTCACATCCTGACAGATGCTGCATTTGTACGAATTCACTGTTCCTGAGTCGACGTGGCAGTTGGCGTGCTCCTGCATCATCTCCTTAGAGCTGAACTTGTGGACGCACCCCCGGTACTTGCATCGCACGTTCTTCTCCCTGATCTCCATGAGTTTTGAGCCCTTCGTCTTGCCATTCTGTTTCGCCTCGGGCTCCTCCTCGTTGGGGCTCAGGGGCTTGAGCGTTGGTGACTCTGAGGGGTTGTCCGTCAGCTGGTGGTCCTTGATCATGTGCTCTCGACAGGTCTCCATCGAGGGGAAGCAGTTGGAGCACTCGCCACACATGTACATGAGCTTGACGTCGTCGATCTTCAGGGAGTCCAGGGGGGACGTGGTCGAGGGGTTCGTGTGGGTCTTCTTGAAGTGCTTGAGGAGTTCGGAGCGGTCTTGAGTCGTGTACGGACAGATCTTGCATTTGAAGGCTGTCACCACTTCGATGAAGTCGTTGGCGTTCAGCTCCTTATCCTGGAGGTCCTGGCTGTCTCCCTCAGATTCGTCGAGTATCTGCTCCTCGTGGAACTCCTCTGCATGATCCTGTTTGTCGTTTGGCACTTCCTGGGGGGAATTGTCCGAGGCAGATGCTTCAATAGATTCTTCAGGGATTTCTGGTTTTTTAGAAAGGTTGAGGTCTGCGGGGGATTTCTCGGGGCTCTGGGGCGTCTCGAAGTACAAAGCTCCTGCTTGGAGGGGACTCAGGTTCAGCTCCTGGAGCTGGCCGTCCTTCACTGCGTAGATCTGGCCGCCGAGGCACACCAGGGGGAGCGTCTGCTCCTCGTTGTCGGTCGGTTGCTCTGATTCTCCTGGGGGCTCGGCGTCAGAGGTCGGCGAGGTGAAGGTCGTTGAGTCCTCGTCGAGGTTCTCAATGTTTATGAAGGCCTCGGGGGAACTGGGGACTGTCTGGAGGATGTACTGGGAACCGTTGATCTCACAGGTGAGGTACGAGTCCTCGGGGGACGGTAGGGGCTCGTTCATGGTTCGAGCAGAGCCGGAATTTTTTCGATATGAAAACCCTCGCTATCTGTCATTCATCGGGGGATCAATGAACGTTTAGTGTTTTCGGTTTCGAATAGACGAATTTATGATTGAGAGTCTCTAGACACACCTTTCAGAGGTAATGGTTATAATATTCTCTAGCTATTGAAACAAATTTAGCGAGCTGTACTACACAGTTTGGGAGATAATAAATAATTAAATGCGTTTCCTCGAACTCGATTGTTGCATATGTACAACAAGTTTGTAATTTTCTAAAAGAATGCAATGTTCAAGTTTAGAACGAAAAAAATTATAGTACGTGTTAGCATGTTGTAATGGTGTAAATAATTCAAACTCAGAATTCAGCACTTTAAACAATAAAATAAAATGCAAAATAATTTCTAAATAAAATGAAAAATAATTAATACCTCAAATTGTCTTGAATTTGGATGGAAATCTATAATGAATTGATCGAATTTCATTATTTTTTTCCTTGAGAAAAAAATTCATGGATTATTCCGCAACGTTTCTGCGCGTTTTTCAATAAAAATGTTTAACAGAAAATATTTAATAGAAAAAATCAACAGAATTAGATTTTTCTATACAACTTATTTAATCTGATATTTTCTATAGCAATTGCGAAACTTGAATTTTCTATTTTTCCTGTTCGATTTTTTTAATGAAACAAGAAAAAAAATTGTGTAGAAAAAAACTAGAAAAATTAAAGGTGGGGAATTCCTACAGAAAATGTCTCAATAGACAAAACTGCATAAAAAGTCAAATTCTACTGATTTTTTTTTATAAAATAGTTTTCATTGGACGTTTTCTATGCTAATATTATGCTTGTATATTATTAATATGAGGAAACAATTTTTCTATTGCCTTTTTTATTTGGTTAAAAGAACAAAAAAATATTGTTTTTTCCTCTTATTTTTCCATTATATGGCTCAAAATTAACCTTCATTAATCAGGTTACACACTACTACGAAGAGGTTATCTCATAAGTTACGAATGTCAATAAGAATGAGTTAATTATTCTCTTGAGTAATAATTTTCGTGTTGGTTAAAATTAATTTCGGATTTCACCGGACTGAAATGACGAATTTGAGACGGACTTCGAGTATCCAAATTTGAAAATACGGTGTTAGCATCCGCCGCAAGTGCAGGCGTCTGCTTCGAGGTTACGTGGGCATAAAAATTCATGTTTCCGAAGGATATACAACGAAAAATGGGGGTTTGATGATTGAGATTTATCACAGGAAATATTAAAAATTTACCTGAGTGGGTGAATGCATCAGAAGTTGCCGGAGAAATTGAGAAATTAATTATTTAACTGTCAGGAGAAGCCCTTCAATACAATGGGGTCGCCATTTTGCATTTTGGATCACGTGTTCGTCAATAGTGCGAATTAATGCGAATGCGAATACAAAAGAACAACCAGAAATAATTAGAATTCATGAATATATTCCTTGAATTTTAATTCATCTTCTTCAACATGATTTTTATGAAGAATAAAATTTCAGAAGACCTTCATTGAATTTAAAACCTAAAAAAAAAATTTCCCATTCAATTAAAATATGGAATTATCTCGATAATTGCTGATTCTAGGAAAAAACGTCATAAAATATTTTTAGTCTGAAATTTCATCAGCTCTAAAAAGTGTTTTATGGCATTTCCTCCTAAAAGCCCTGGTTTCCGAGATAAAGCCAAATAACAGATATTCAATTGTCTTTTACAATCCAATTTCACTGAAGCTTGAATAATCATCCGAATTCATAACACTTGAAATTGCAATGAAAAAAAATTGTTTATTCCCTCTATGTAAATACAATAAACAAACTATCAACAATTCTTTCCACATCTCCAATTAAACATCAGAATTCCCCATAAACCGAACTCTCCAAACAATTAATGCCTAGGAGTTCTCTCCGCATTTTGCCTGGCAATCTCCGGGCAAAATTGTGAATTGTACTTCTGTCTGATGGTGGGTCTGGACTCCTCGCTCTTGACAACAGGCAGAGGCTCGCCCCTCACCTTCGCCAGAAGAGCTTCAGTCTTGAGTTTCTCCGACTGTTCCCTCAGCAACCTCTTAGCCCTCAGCCTCTCAAGATCAACGTCCGGTTTCTCCCTCTTGTCATATTTACACTTCTTCGACTTCTTCCTGCGCTTCTTATTCTTCTTCGATGTTCCCTCGTCAGAGCTCCCATCGGCCTCCAATTTCCGTTTTTTCGAGGCCTCACAACTGACCCCAGTGTCACCCCTAGAGCTGGAACATCCCATGATGCTCAGATATCTCCTGACATCCACCAAGGGATCGTGCAACGATTTTTTCTTCTCTTGCACTTCCTTCGAGGGCTCGGCATCAGTCAATCTCCGAGGCAACTCGTACCAATTTTTTTTCCCAGTTGCCTCGTTCGTGTCCTGCCCCAGGTACGTCAAGTAACCGATCTGCTTCTCGTATTTCTCTCTCTCCTCCTTCTTCTCCGCCTCGTGCTCCACATTTGGCTTGTTGTAGTCGATTTTTCCATCCTCAATGTCTTTGAAAAAATTCACGTGCTCGAGGACTTCTGGGTTTTTCGAGGTACTTTCAGTTGTTGTCTTGTCCCTTCCGTCGTATTTCCTTCGGGATTTCTCTCGCAGTAGATTTATTCTTGCTTCAGTCTCCTAGAATAACAATTCAGTAGCGAAGTGGGAAAACGGTTTCAGTCGACTCATCTCTTAGTTGAGTTTTTGAGGAATATTTCCGAATCTAAGAGAGATAGCGAAACTTTTGTTATAACTTTTTTTGTAGAGCCGATTGAGAGCTACAATAAATGTAATTACGAATATTTCGCTATCTCCCTTAGATTCGAAAATATTCCTCAAAAACTCACCTGGGAGATAAGTCGACTTAAACCGTTTTACCACTTCGCTACAGAATTCTAATGAGAAAACTAAAAATTGGAGAATTTGTTGCTGTAAAGAATAATTCTAATGAGAAACAACAAAAAATTCTGCAATGTTTTTTAATTTATTCGCGTTCTATTGACTTTTTCCTGTGGATTTTTGAAAAATTCATCTCAATACGAAATTTATTGAGTGATTTTATGAAAAAAATCTCAACGACCAATTTTTCAAATTTATTCAATAGCAAAATTAATGACTATTTGCTTGTCCACTTACTGCTTTCTGAGCCCTCGCTTTCCGCTCTTTCTCCTCTTCCGCAGCTTGTGCCTCGTCTCGACGAACCCGAGCAATATTCTCTTTTGTCCTTACGTGCCATCTAATCAACGCAAGGATAATTGTGAATAATTATTATTCATAACCATGTAAAATCCTCATTTGACTGTCTCCCAACGATTCACGATTTTTCTCACCTTTTTTTCGGCAGGATATTCATTTCCACGAATTGTTCAATGCAAAATCTTATTTATTCACTTCGGTTTGATCGAACAATCACTTTTATAATCACCAGAGGCTTTCACACAATTAACTTGAACGAAATTATTCGTGTCCTGCCTCCGTTTTGGAGTAAATAAATCCTGGAGGTTATGTTCACTACGACTGTGTCCCTGTGACAGCCACAGTTGAGTGTTGAGTTATCAACTCCACAGTCTCCGAAAAATGTCAGAAATCATGGCAAATACGCCAAACGCTCGACGTTCCATGTAAGATAAATTATTCATTAGTTATTGCACGGATAGAATTTCTATCAGATCTCCTCACGATAATTAAGGAACGAACTTCATCAAAAATAAAGATCAAAATTTTTTTGGTTAGGTTTATCTGTCATGCACTCGAAAAAAATCCTAATATTTCTTTCTTGTTTTTGCAATTTCGTGTAACAGTGGGAATTACTGAATGGGGACTCGTTATTTTTATTTCTAGTGTAAAAATATCAGCAGGAGCAGTTGTGTGTGATGAAAGTATCCTGAAAGGGGACATCACCATTGGGCCCAAGACAGTGGTTCACCCTCGAGCGAGTATCATAGCTGAGGCTGGACCGATCTTCATTGGGGAGGGGAACATAATCGAAGAAATGGCTTCGATAATAAACAGGTTGAATAATTATCCGCCTCTGAAGACTCTTTCATTGTTGTGTTAATGTTTAAACAATGGGACAAGCCAATTAGTCATTTAATAGATTGAAAAATTGAAAATGTAAAAATTGTGATTTCTATTTTTTGATTTGTATTCTTTACACAGAATTGTAAAGAATACAAATCAATTTATAATTTGTCAATTCCTCAATCATTTTATTTCGAAGGGTTTATACAGACTATTATTTCCACGTAGGTTACCACCTGGAGGGAACCCTGACGCTGTACGTACCCAAACTATTGGGAACTTCAATGTCTTTGAGACTGACTCCATATGCGAAGCAGAGAGAGTTGGGGATAATAATGTATTGGAGACCAAAGGTACCCCACAAGTTCTATTTGATTTTTGTATACAACACATAGTTTTTCGCCAGAACTAATTTTCCCTGAGAATTCATTTGGAATTAATGAATTGTGTATTTCGTGCCATTTCCAGAAAAAAGATTATCGAAATGAATGAAAATGTTTGAATTCCTCCAACATCTCATTATTTAATCCAACATTATCGAGATAATTTCAATTTTTAATTCGTGAGTCGTGAATTAAAAATCCATCATTGATAATGGAATTGTTATTAGAATACTTTTATTTATTCAAAACATTTTTTTTCATCAGCTGCAGTCGCTCGAGGAGTTGAATTGACAAATGGCTGTGTGATTGGCCCTTCTTGCTCGGTTTTGGAGCCTGAGATAGTCCCCGAAAATACGATTGTGTATGGAACTAAGTGTCAGCGTCGAGAAATGAATGACAAGCCTTATGTGAGCAATAATCATTATAGAAGATTAAATTATAGAATTATTTATATTCTATAATATAATTTAATATATTATAGAATATAATATATTTAAAAATGTATAATATATTATTTCCATATATTCAATTATATTATAGAATAATTAAGAAAACGTTGGGAATGTTGAAAATGAAGAACGACCCAGATATTGAACGAATTCACTTTTTTCAATTTCAGCCTCAAATGGGTCAGCTGGAGTTTTTGATAAGAGTCCTACCGAACTATCATCATCTGCGGAAGCCAAATATCAGGCTGCCGAAAGCAGAGCCCTTGTCGTAGGATGAATATTTCACGTTTAATTTAATAAAATGATAATTTATGGATATGATAAATAATAAAGATAGAGCATTGCTTTTTGATACTTGTGAGGAGAGAAAAAATATGCTGTTTCCTTTTTTTGGTATCACCCCCAATCATTTCTTACAGGACAGAAAAACATTTGAGAAACTCTACAGAGAAACTTTTTTTTTTATGTTCACATTGTGCTACTGTTTCCGTGAAATTACGAATTGAAATTATTTTTTAGAATAAAAAACAGAGGAATTTCATCTGTCATACAATTTTTTCTATAGGTTTTGAAACATTTGCTATAAGAATTCGTCGACTCCATTCTCCAAGTTTTTTCCACTAAATTTTTCTCCTCTTTTCATTGGAAAAATCGAACAAAAATTTGGTAAATATGAGCAGAAAAATTTCTGTTGATTTTTCCTGTAGAATATTTTTCATCGAACATTTTCTATTGATAACCGCACGCAGATAAGCTCTTGCAGCTATTTGCCAATAGAATCAGTCAAAAACTAATAGAAAGTTGAATAGAAATCCAATGGAATTTTCTAGCCAATTCGCTAGGTTTTTCTGTCAAATTTTTTCGTCCGTAGCCACAAAAATGCTCTTGAGGAGTGGATTTACCACTCAAAATGTTGGCAAATGAAAATTTATGTTTTTGAATTTCAAATTTAAGAAGAAACATAACTGAAAATAACTTTATTATTATTTATATTATTTTAGCATTGTTTTTTACTGAGGGAATAAATATAATATAAATATATACTTTCCCTGTTGCATTTTCCCCATTGAAAACAGTTGTCTGAAAAAATCGTCGCGCACAGCTACAACCTGGATTTACCAATTAATCATGGAATATTCAATCGATTTGTCAACCATTTTAAGCTGCTGTCATTAGGAAATACTTGAAAAATGTAGAAAGTGTAACAGAAAATAAAATACACCAATAACACGGTGCAGATGATGAAGTAGCAAATGAAGTAGATGTCTATTTCTTTCATCGTGTACATTCATCGCAATTCAACACAGAACATGATATAAAATCGCAAGTAAGAAATCCTTGAGGAAAGCTGTTATCAGATACTTCAGGCGCATCGAAGTGGCTCAGAAGATCGTCAAGACATTGAATTTATTGAGAACCTCAACATCTTCCAACTCAAGGATTCGTTCTTTATCTGAGCGGTTTTCCATCTCTGAAGGAAAATATTTCAGATTAGAATTAACTGAATAATGATTAATTATGAATTATTAATTGATCATCTTTAAAAAATTTTACATACAGGCACAACTGGCTCGACGACAGAGCCCTGAACAACACTGGCTATCCCTGATGCACTGAAATCACACAAATATTATGAAAAAAATGTAATTCAATAGTAAAACCGCAAAACGATTCAAATCAATTTGGCTTCGGCTGAGTTTTTGAGAAATATCTCCGAATCTAAGGGAGGTAACGAAATTTTCGTGATTACCTTTTTTGTAGAGCGAATTGAGGGCTGCAAAAAAGGTCATAACAAAAATATTGATATCTCCCTTAGATTCCGAGATATTCGTTCAAAACTACTGAATTGTTTTTTTACTTAACACACTTACCAAATTTTTCATTGTCCTCCAATAAAAAATTATTAAAATCTTCAACAGAAATATGAAAAAAATTTATATCAACTCACTCGGACACCCCGTCCTCTGCACTGTCCGCTAACGGCAACTGCCAGCATTGCGATGACCGCGAAAATCGAGAGGAGCTTCATGATTTCTTAATTTTTCGTTGGAAAATAAAGTTTCAGAACGCGGTCCCCTTTATACAACCTCCCATATCTGGCGCAGCTCAATCGAGAAGAATTAATCTTGTCCTTGTAAAAATGTATGCACATGTGGAATTCCGCAAATAAGAGTAATCCCGAATCGCTTTATCGCTGGGTTCGGTAGAAAAAAAAGTAAAGAATTTTTATAATAATATTTAATTTCCGAACAATGAAGCAGAGCGCAAATATTTTTCACGACGCTATCGAGCCTATAAAATCTGCTCTTTATTTTATTTTTAATCTCCTTCGTCATGCACAACAAAGAGATGAATCGCGACCGCATTTATGTTCTCAATCCAATGTGTGATAATATTTTCGTAAGGAAAATTTTACTCCAATGTAATAACATTTGTGATACATATGGAGAGTCTGTTCATATATAAAGCGGACTGTTTTTACCGCAAATTACTCGCAGTAGAAGTTACGGAAAATTAAAATTGTTTTAAATTTAATTAAAATTGTTGAATTAAAGTTATGAAGGTTCTCACGATTTTCATGTTCATCGTGATGTTGGCAGTGGCTGTTAGTGGACAACGCTGCAGAAATTGGCCGGCTAGAGTTAGTTGATCATAATAGAAAAATCAATGACATGTGGCAGGAAAAATTTAATTACGAATTGTTAATACGATTTTAATGATTTCAGTGTACCCAGCATCGCCAGTGCTGCTCGAACCTCTGTTTCAACGGAAGATGTGCCACAAGAATCAATTAATTAAATAACGACACCAATTGGTCTAGTATTTTGTACAAGAATTTTACGAAAAAATTGTGAATGATTAATGAATTAATCTCATTAATAAGTAACCGTATCTGCAATGAGCATGAAAATTTCGTAAGATGATTTCAAACTAAAAATTGTTTTATTTTTTTGACGAGTCTATTGAAGAATTCCGCAGCTTTACTGCGCGTTTTTTATAGAAAATAATCCATAGAAACCATTTTTTAGCAAAAACCTGTAGAATTCCATCTGCATATTCTATTTCAGATGAACTTTCTAATGTTTTTTTTCATTCCATTTTTCTTCTTTTTATTCGAAAAATCAAGGAAAACAAATTGAGAATTCGAGCCGAGGAATTTTTATAAAAAATATTTCAATAGAATAAGTTGCGCAGAAAAATCAAATTCTATTGATTTTTTCGATAGAACATTTTCCACTGAACATTTCTATTGAACCAAAAAGCGCGCAGATGAAGAATTAATTCAAGAGGAAAATTCTACGAGAGGCAAAACCCTCACACGCAGTGAACTTCTATCGGCAAAGTGGCTCTCGCCTCGCTAACCTTCCATTGTTCACGCCAGTAGTTCACTGCTGTTCAAATGAATTTCTTTTTTTCTCTCAGAAGGAAAAAAAAAGAAAAAATTAATAACAAAAATAGTCGTTTTTTTAAATTCTCGATTGTTTAATTAATTCGTTGTTCATCAATTGTTTACCAAATTCAATGCGATTTCATTTCTAATCAGATCAGTTGAGTTGTCTACAATCAATAAAGATGAATAATCAATGCTCTGTTCAAATATCTGTCTGATTTAATATCTTCTAGGGAAATTTCACATGGATTTTTTTTTCTCAGAGACATGGGAACTTCTCTTCGAAAAAATATTCCGGGGATTTTTTCCGGGGGACTTTTCACAGAGAAAAAAAAATCCGTTAACCACAATTAAAGACAATTAAAGAAAAAAAAAGACAATTGAATAAAAACACCGCGTGTTTTTATTCATTTCATTTCATTCGTTCAATGATTAAATAATTGTAAAAATTTCGGTGATTCCAACGACAAAAAATCCAAAACCTCAAGATATTTTTGAAAACCGAATTTGAGGGAGGATATTGGACAAAATTTAATTTCAGTCAAATTATCGATCGCTCATAATTCACTCCGATAATTCCGGCACTCGGAGATGAATTATTCCGAATAAACTGCAATTTCCAATATCTCAATTTTTCCCATCGAATAAAATTCCGAAATGTCTCCTTATTAATAGAATCCTTCCACCAGCAATCTCAGCATGTATAAGAGGTTACTCTTGATGGATTGATAATTGAATCTCCGATGAACCACTTCATGTCCCCCAGAATAATCTCACCAATCGGATTTGTCATTTGGAAAAATCCAAAATTAATGTTCTCAGAATGTTAAACTACCTTCATCACCGTTGGAGTGACAATTTTGAAAAGCCGAGAGAAACATTGGCGCTATAGTATATGTGCCTTGTACCGTAAAGTGGTGACCCGGGGAGAACTGTCATATTTTGACGTCCGCCGAGGGCCCAGTGGAAACGAGAGATTATTTTTCGTGATGCTGTGGCAGGGGGTGGGGACTGCCAGGGCATAAATGGAGGGTGAATTGAAAGCGAGACGCAAACTGAAATGAAAGGGGGGGGGGAGGGGGTGGTGCTGAAAAAAATGAGCAAAAGCCAACCAAGGGGAAAACCCTAATGGCACGACAATTTTACTTAACCATTTTCGAGCATTGTCGTTAAGGCAAAAAGGATGGACATGGGAGAATGGGAAATGGAGGAGAGGAAGAATTGTCTTAAGACGAAAAGTCAATTGGGATTTTTGGAAGTTGAAGAGACATTTTCAGTGGAAAATTCTAGGGGAAATATTTTTTTCCACGCGCGAAATAATTTTAAAGAAAATGTCCAACAGAAATATATTATAGAATAAATCTCTAGCATTTTATCCTTCCATAAATTTTTTTTTATTGACATGAATTTTTTAAAAATCCAACAAAAAAACTGAGAAAATGAATTTCTATAAAAAATTTAATTTAATTTCTATAAAAAATATCTCAATAGAAAAAGTTGTATAAAAAAATCAAATTTTATTGATTTTTTAAATTAAATATTTTCCATTAAACATTTCTATTGAAAAAAATTCACAGATGAGCTGCAGAATTTTTCAGTAGATTCAATAGATTTCAAAAATTGATACTGTTCCATAGAAATTCAACAGAATTTTTCATTAAATTCAATGTCTGAAGAGAAGTGTTCACTCCAACTGATGGGACAACCGTTGTCGAATTATTAACAGAAATGAAATTTTTATAAATGAGTGATAGGTAATTTTACTCGCGATAGAGATCGGCAGAAATGATATTTCACTTTTGATAAATCATCATTTACATTCTGTCCCATTTGATTGAATTTTAAATAAGAGATTCATAAATCAAATTCACTTCATAAATTCCGCGATTTCATAAATTAAAAAAAACAACAGCAGTCCTAGTTTTAAAGCCGTTTCCAAGTAATTAACAGTCTCCTCAGAGTAAGTCTCATCCGAAAATAATTGTTATTCTCTCAGGAAAAATCATTTCTAATTAACGAATTTCCACTCCACCCGCCCATTACGGAATAAACAATTCAGCAGTAGCAAACTCAACTTCATGTTAAAATTTTATAATTCATCGTCCAGACGCTCAATTACCCTCGCCTGAATGAATGATGGTGGCATTTCATTACCTCATTTTCATCATCAAAACCCGACGGCAATTGTCACTCGATGGATCGATTGTTTTCCCCACCGAGACGACAAAAATCATCGGATAATGAAAATTGGATTGAATCAGAGTCGTTTTCGGTTTCGGGTATTACAGTATTATCATAAGTAATTGGTGTGACGGGCGCTTGACGGACACATACCCAAGGGTATTTTTGCACCCCAAACAGTTACGTACGGGAGTCGGTGCGATACGTATATAGGGAAACATCAAATCACTCGGCAGACGTGCATGTAACGTATATGAATTTGAATTTGAATGACAAGCGTTGCGAATTTTCGGTGATGGGTGTAACATTTCAATTGAAGCAGCGAAGTGGAAATTGCAATGGAATTGGGGAATAAGAACTTCAGGATTTTTTTATTTAGTGATTAGAGGGTCATGAAAGATCATTGTGGTGTACATTGTTGGGAAAATGTTATGAAAAAAAAAACCAGGAGAGGGAATTCAGTGGAATTTTCCAAATTACTTGGATCTTCAAGGAGAACATGACGGTTTTGCGCCTAATTATGCTCAATTTTCAGTGAATTGAATTTTCTTGAAGAATTTATACGCATGAATTTTCCTGATTTAGTCGGGGAATCTCCGTGGAAGGATTTTAGGAATTTTTAGTAAGCAAACTAAAATTTTAGAAATTTTATAATCTAAGATTTCCACTGAAATTTCAAGGAATTTTGTCGTTGAAACTGTCAATTTCAGTTTAATTATTCTGGAAAAATTAATGAAAAATCAGGCAAATTCAGCCAAATTTTTTTCAACAGTGCGTTCCGAATTCCCAAAATATTTTTTCTTTAAAAATTGTAAACTGAAATTTTTTATTTGTTATTATTTAGTATTATTATTATGTATTATTTCTTCATTATTTTTATCCATTTATTTATTCTTTTTCTTTATTTTTGTTGCAAACTAAAAAAACTTTTTCTATAAAAATTTGTTCACATTCCAAATTTTATCAGAAATCGATTCCAAAACAAAAATTCAGTACACAAAAATAAACATGATCCACATCCCCTAGAACCGACACTGCACTTTCAACTGAAAACCTAATGCAGGAGAGGAAAAAAAGGCGATGAAATTCATAATAAAAGCTCATTATTTCCCTCCACAAGCTAAATTGCAACAATGAATAAATTTGAAGGACGAGTCCAAGTGGAGGGACACGTCAAAACCGCCCCCCAGTCTCGTGAATACACACGAGACGTAAAGCGATACATAGTATAAGCACTATGGGCGAAAATCCGAGGGGTGAAACCACCCGTAAAATCAAAACAGGAACGATGACGGCGGAAGCGAGAGGGCAAAAGGGAGCGGGGGGGGGGATGAAGTCAAAGGGGGATGAGAATGGGGTGAACCGAGAAAAGAGAGAGAGAGAGAGGTTCGAGTCAGCCCGGTAGACGACTCCGTGACGCGATTATGCTAACGAAGTTATTCTATCGTGACGCTGTTTACAACTACGCGGACTTAATGCGAATTAAGAAGAGACACTGAACAATGGCGCCGTATATACTCAGGGTATTCTGACGGTTTCGTGTCGTAGAAACTGGGAAGAAGTTGAGGAAGCGCGGAGAATGTCGAAAATCACGTAATTATTTGGGAATCGATATTAGTGATACGCTGAGAGAAAAATCTGGGAAATTACGAAAATTATTAAACAATTAATAATTTGATAAATTCGATTAAATTCGATGGAAATTAATTAATTTTCATCGAGCATTTCCATTGGAAAACACGGGGATAACCTGCACACTGCTGGAAAAAAATGAAATTTCAGAGAAAGTTGAGGACTAATTTTCAGGACAACGACACTAAATGCGATTTTGGGGGAAAAAAATTATGAAATTTTAGGTTTGGCTCTTTTTTCTTCCATTTTGCCGTAAATTTTATAATGATTTTATTATTCAAACTTTGCATAAACCATTTTATTAAAAAAAACAAGAAAAAATTGCCAATTTTTTTTTTGTTTTTCATAAAAAAAAAAGAAAAAATTGATTTTAAAAATTTAGTATAATCTATGGCAAACTGTAAAAGACACTTGGATATCCTTAAACATATTTCTTCAGGCTTCAAAATGAGACTTGATTCATTAACATCGGATCATTACGTTAGAATCGGTATTGACAATTCAAAAAGGTTAATTTTATAAGAAAAAAAATACATAAAAAAATTGATTTGAAAAAATTAAAAAATTTACTGTAATCTATGCGAAACAGTAAGACACACTTGGATATCCTTAAAAATATTTCTTCAGGCTTCAAGATGAGACTTGATTCACTACAATCGAGCCATTACGTTAGAATTGGCATTGACAATTCAAAAAGGTTAATTTCATTTTTTTTAATCCATAAAAAAAATGATTTTCATTTATAAGTGCAAAAATTCAGTGCAGCAAGCGGTGAATATACTGATCACTCCGCCCATTGGTAATTCGTTCCGCTCTCTTCCTCAAATACCCAAAAATACCCGGACATGTCAATTTACCAATGACCACGAACAAAGGAATCGACGTAAACGTCAGATAGCGTCAAAAAATCGTACAAATAATCCTGTCAAAAGTGTCGACTTATCCACTCGACTGGGTGCACATAAAAATCCCACATAAACCCAATAGTCCATGACTTATATTCACACGTTGGAGCCATCTATCTCGCCATAAAATACGAAATTCTGTTAACCCTCAGAGTGTGAAGTGCTTTTACTCTTATTTTCGCCTGTTATTCCCGTTTTTTTTTGTCACGAGGGAGTAAGACTACTGCATCGATTATTCCGCATCCGAGTTGTGTGCAGCCGTATTTCACCATTGGACGGAGTAAATTCTGAGGCACTGCTACATCGAGGGAATATTTATGCGAGTAGGTACCCATGTTGTTGGGGGTGGGGAGGGAATAAATAAATAAAATAAATGCACAATGCATATCATAGAATGCGGGGAGTAAAGAATGGGAAAGTTTCTTGCAGTTTTTCCAAAAAGAGATTTTGCTGTCGTGAGTCGCAGGGAGTTTTATTTCCAATGGCATTGGTGGAGGGAAATCATTCATTATTAATTTCAATGATGATTGCATGATTTGTGGAGTTGTGAGGAGAGGAGCAAAGATTCCTAGGGAAAATCTTGAGAAATCTCGAAACAAAGAACATTTCTATTTTCTAAAATGAATGAAATGTCCCGATAATTGAAAAAAAATTTGTTTCATGAGAATTTCTAATTATTGTGTTTTCTAATGTATTAGTATTGACCTAGTGGACCTCAGGCTCTCGAATATAAACAAATGGTACATTAATCCAACTGAGGACATTCTTAATAAGAAATGAAATAAAAATTCTTTGTTTGGATCAAATCAATGGTGCATTCGATTCTAGTGAATAAGTTATGAAATTTTGAGTGATAAATAAAACTGTGAATTATCAATTATTTTCATTAATAAATGAAAGAATTTCAAGTAATTTCATTTGATTCAAAGCATCGTTGTAAAATTTTTCTCCATCATTTCTGGAATACTATGATCTTTACATTTTCAGTATCTCGATTTTTCATAACAGATGGGGACTGTAGAGACTCGGCAAGGGTTATAGATATCAGGAGTATAGCTGTGATCAATAAGTTTCCAATGGGTGATGAGTGGGGCTTTCCCGTGACCGGTCATCTTTCAATGGTCGGGGGCTAGGTACCGGAGGTAATCTACAATTTTTGGGTACCCTATAGGCAGATGGACGGCTCAGAATTGCGTTTTTCCACTTCCTACGCCCTATCCAAGATAAATTCAATTATTTTTTTTTTTGCGATTTCGTTTTTCGCGATTATCTCGGAACCTTTGAGAGATAGAGCCTTAAAACCCATGCCATTCGATTCCTGAGAAAATTTGGGTTCCCGGTAGGCAAATGGACGGCTGAGAATCGCGTTTTTCCACTTCCTACACCCTATACAAGATAAATTAAATAATTTTTTTTGACCGATTTCGTTATTCACGATTATCTCGGAAACTATGAGAGATAGAGCCTTAAAACCTATTCCATTCGATTCCTGAGGAAATTTGGGTTCCGTATAGGCAGATGGACGGCTCAGAATTGCGTTTTTCCACTTCCTACGCCCTATCCAAGATAAATTCAATTATTTTTTTTTTTGCGATTTCGTTTTTCGCGATTATCTCGGAACCTTTGAGAGATAGAGCCTTAAAACCCATGCCATTCGATTCCTGAGAAAATTTGGGTTCCCGGTAGGCAAATGGACGGCTGAGAATCGCGTTTTTCCACTTCCTACACCCTATACAAGATAAATTAAATAATTTTTTTTGACCGATTTCGTTATTCACGATTATCTCGGAAACTATGAGAGATAGAGCCTTAAAACCTATTCCATTCGATTCCTGAGGAAATTTGGGTTCCGTATAGGCAGATGGACGGCTCAGAATTGCGTTTTTCCACTTCCTACGCCCTATCCAAGATAAATTCAATTATTTTTTTTTTTGCGATTTCGTTTTTCGCGATTATCTCGGAACCTTTGAGAGATAGAGCCTTAAAACCCATGCCATTCGATTCCTGAGAAAATTTGGGTTCCCGGTAGGCAAATGGACGGCTGAGAATCGCGTTTTTCCACTTCCTACACCCTATACAAGATAAATTAAATAATTTTTTTTGACCGATTTCGTTATTCACGATTATCTCGGAAACTATGAGAGATAGAGCCTTAAAACCTATTCCATTCGATTCCTGAGGAAATTTGGGTTCCGTATAGGCAGATGGACGGCTCAGAATTGCGTTTTTCCACTTCCTACGCCCTATCCAAGATAAATTCAATTATTTTTTTTTTTGCGATTTCGTTTTTCGCGATTATCTCGGAACCTTTGAGAGATAGAGCCTTAAAACCCATGCCATTCGATTCCTGAGAAAATTTGGGTTCCCGGTAGGCAAATGGACGGCTGAGAATCGCGTTTTTCCACTTCCTACACCCTATACAAGATAAATTAAATAATTTTTTTTGACCGATTTCGTTATTCACGATTATCTCGGAAACTATGAGAGATAGAGCCTTAAAACCTATTCCATTCGATTCCTGAGGAAATTTGGGTTCCGTATAGGCAGATGGACGGCTCAGAATTGCGTTTTTCCACTTCCTACGCCCTATCCAAGATAAATTCAATTATTTTTTTTTTTGCGATTTCGTTTTTCGCGATTATCTCGGAACCTTTGAGAGATAGAGCCTTAAAACCCATGCCATTCGATTCCTGAGAAAATTTGGGTTCCCGGTAGGCAAATGGACGGCTGAGAATCGCGTTTTTCCACTTCCTACACCCTATACAAGATAAATTAAATAATTTTTTTTGACCGATTTCGTTATTCACGATTATCTCGGAAACTATGAGAGATAGAGCCTTAAAACCTATTCCATTCGATTCCTGAGGAAATTTGGGTTCCGTATAGGCAGATGGACGGCTCAGAATTGCGTTTTTCCACTTCCTACGCCCTATCCAAGATAAATTCAATTATTTTTTTTTTTGCGATTTCGTTTTTCGCGATTATCTCGGAACCTTTGAGAGATAGAGCCTTAAAACCCATGCCATTCGATTCCTGAGAAAATTTGGGTTCCCGGTAGGCAAATGGACGGCTGAGAATCGCGTTTTTCCACTTCCTACACCCTATACAAGATAAATTAAATAATTTTTTTTGACCGATTTCGTTATTCACGATTATCTCGGAAACTATGAGAGATAGAGCCTTAAAACCTATTCCATTCGATTCCTGAGGAAATTTGGGTTCCGTATAGGCAGATGGACGGCTCAGAATTGCGTTTTTCCACTTCCTACGCCCTATCCAAGATAAATTCAATTATTTTTTTTTTTGCGATTTCGTTTTTCGCGATTATCTCGGAACCTTTGAGAGATAGAGCCTTAAAACCCATGCCATTCGATTCCTGAGAAAATTTGGGTTCCCGGTAGGCAAATGGACGGCTGAGAATCGCGTTTTTCCACTTCCTACACCCTATACAAGATAAATTAAATAATTTTTTTTGACCGATTTCGTTATTCACGATTATCTCGGAAACTATGAGAGATAGAGCCTTAAAACCTATTCCATTCGATTCCTGAGGAAATTTGGGTTCCGTATAGGCAGATGGACGGCTCAGAATTGCGTTTTTCCACTTCCTACGCCCTATCCAAGATAAATTCAATTATTTTTTTTTTTGCGATTTCGTTTTTCGCGATTATCTCGGAACCTTTGAGAGATAGAGCCTTAAAACCCATGCCATTCGATTCCTGAGAAAATTTGGGTTCCCGGTAGGCAAATGGACGGCTGAGAATCGCGTTTTTCCACTTCCTACACCCTATACAAGATAAATTAAATAATTTTTTTTGACCGATTTCGTTATTCACGATTATCTCGGAAACTATGAGAGATAGAGCCTTAAAACCTATTCCATTCGATTCCTGAGGAAATTTGGGTTCCGTATAGGCAGATGGACGGCTCAGAATTGCGTTTTTCCACTTCCTACGCCCTATCCAAGATAAATTCAATTATTTTTTTTTTTGCGATTTCGTTTTTCGCGATTATCTCGGAACCTTTGAGAGATAGAGCCTTAAAACCCATGCCATTCGATTCCTGAGAAAATTTGGGTTCCCGGTAGGCAAATGGACGGCTGAGAATCGCGTTTTTCCACTTCCTACACCCTATACAAGATAAATTAAATAATTTTTTTTGACCGATTTCGTTATTCACGATTATCTCGGAAACTATGAGAGATAGAGCCTTAAAACCTATTCCATTCGATTCCTGAGGAAATTTGGGTTCCGTATAGGCAGATGGACGGCTCAGAATTGCGTTTTTCCACTTCCTACGCCCTATCCAAGATAAATTCAATTATTTTTTTTTTTGCGATTTCGTTTTTCGCGATTATCTCGGAACCTTTGAGAGATAGAGCCTTAAAACCCATGCCATTCGATTCCTGAGAAAATTTGGGTTCCCTGTAGGCAAATGGACGGCTGAGAATCGCGTTTTTCCACTTCCTACACCCCATACAAGATAAATTAAATTAATTTTTTTTTACCGATTTCGTTATTCGCGATTATCTCGGAAACTATGAGAGATAGAACCTTGAAACCGATTCCATTCGATTCGTGAGAAAATTTGGGTTCCCTATAGGCGGATGGACGGCTCAGAATAGCGTTTTTCCACTTCCTACGCCCTATCCAAGATAAATTCAATTATTTTTTTTTTTGCGATTTCGTTTTTCGCGATTATCTCGGAAACTATGAGAGATAGAACCTTGAAACCGATTCCATTCGATTCGTGAGAAAATTTGGGTTCCCTATAGGCGGATGGACGGCTCAGAATAGCGTTTTTCCACTTCCTACGCCCTATCCAAGATAAATTCAATTATTTTTTTTTTTGCGATTTCGTTTTTCGCGATTATCTCGGAAACTATGAGAGATAGAACCTTGAAACCGATTCCATTCGATTCGTGAGAAAATTTGGGTTCCCTATAGGCGGATGGACGGCTCAGAATAGCGTTTTTCCACTTCCTACGCCCTATCCAAGATAAATTCAATTATTTTTTTTTTTGCGATTTCGTTTTTCGCGATTATCTCGGAAACTATGAGAGATAGAACCTTGAAACCGATTCCATTCGATTCGTGAGAAAATTTGGGTTCCCTATAGGCGGATGGACGGCTCAGAATAGCGTTTTTCCACTTCCTACGCCCTATCCAAGATAAATTCAATTATTTTTTTTTTTGCGATTTCGTTTTTCGCGATTATCTCGGAAACTATGAGAGATAGAACCTTGAAACCGATTCCATTCGATTCGTGAGAAAATTTGGGTTCCCTATAGGCGGATGGACGGCTCAGAATAGCGTTTTTCCACTTCCTACGCCCTATCCAAGATAAATTCAATTATTTTTTTTTTTGCGATTTCGTTTTTCGCGATTATCTCGGAAACTATGAGAGATAGAACCTTGAAACCGATTCCATTCGATTCGTGAGAAAATTTGGGTTCCCTATAGGCGGATGGACGGCTCAGAATAGCGTTTTTCCACTTCCTACGCCCTATCCAAGATAAATTCAATTATTTTTTTTTTTGCGATTTCGTTTTTCGCGATTATCTCGGAAACTATGAGAGATAGAACCTTGAAACCGATTCCATTCGATTCGTGAGAAAATTTGGGTTCCCTATAGGCGGATGGACGGCTCAGAATAGCGTTTTTCCACTTCCTACGCCCTATCCAAGATAAATTCAATTATTTTTTTTTTTGCGATTTCGTTTTTCGCGATTATCTCGGAAACTATGAGAGATAGAACCTTGAAACCGATTCCATTCGATTCGTGAGAAAATTTGGGTTCCCTATAGGCGGATGGACGGCTCAGAATAGCGTTTTTCCACTTCCTACGCCCTATCCAAGATAAATTCAATTATTTTTTTTTTTGCGATTTCGTTTTTCGCGATTATCTCGGAAACTATGAGAGATAGAACCTTGAAACCGATTCCATTCGATTCGTGAGAAAATTTGGGTTCCCTATAGGCGGATGGACGGCTCAGAATAGCGTTTTTCCACTTCCTACGCCCTATCCAAGATAAATTCAATTATTTTTTTTTTTGCGATTTCGTTTTTCGCGATTATCTCGGAAACTATGAGAGATAGAACCTTGAAACCGATTCCATTCGATTCGTGAGAAAATTTGGGTTCCCTATAGGCGGATGGACGGCTCAGAATAGCGTTTTTCCACTTCCTACGCCCTATCCAAGATAAATTCAATTATTTTTTTTTTTGCGATTTCGTTTTTCGCGATTATCTCGGAAACTATGAGAGATAGAGCCTTGAAACCGATTCCATTCGATTTCTGAGAAAATTTGGGTTCCCTATAGGCGGATGGATGACTTAGAATAGCGTTTTTCCACTTCCTACACCCCATACAAGATAAATTAAATTAATTTTTTTTTGCGATTTCGTTTTTCGCATTCCGCATTTAATATTCCCCCAAAAGACAGCCCTGACTCACAATTAAAATCAATATTTTCATAAAGAATGAATTCGCGATCAAACGTAATTTGATGTCTGAATCTACGACGTGAGTTGTAAAAAATAATATCTTTCAAAAAGCCCCAACCAAAAATTTAGTTTCCATTCATTTTTAAAATAAAATTGTAGATCATTAATGACGAAATTTCTTGAAATTTCAATTGGAATTGATGAAATAAGTTCCCATATTTTTTTCTCCGTGTGTAAATCCCCAACGCGAATAATTCCGCATTTAATATTCCCCCCAAAGCGAACCCTACCCCCTCTTCAAATCAATATATTCATAAAGAGACATTTCCCGAGCGAGAATTCTCCGAATTCTCCAGCGAAGAAAAAAAAATCAATTATTAATACCGGAAGCAAATATTTCCATCTGCATTCAAGCGGATAATGAATATCTCGTCCCCATAGTCTACATGACAAGGACGGTTTCGGCGATGATCAAAGAGACGAGAGATACGGTAGCGCATTGAAGATGCAGAGTGCCAACCACCAACTCCCCCGGTTCAGTACGTTCTGCTCTGACGCTTTTCTCTCCTCCCGACAGTGTCCAACGCGCCATGCGCCCCGCAGATACAATCCCCGCCTCATACGCGTGTGGAAACAAAAAGAGAGAGAGAGAGAGAGAGAGAGAGAGAGAGAGAGAGAGAGAGAG
>NW_021680454.1:692421-712592 GCF_001412515.2 Diachasma alloeum | reverse complement strand
AGAGAGAGAGAGAGAGAGAGGACGGAGAGATGATGATAGTATTCTTCTAATTTGTTGGCGGTGAGCACTTTGTCGGCTAATCAATTGCCTCCGTGATTAACATACCATTGAGAGGATGGGAAAGAGGATCGGAGGAGTATATGACTTGAGTGCGTGATCACGCACACACGATTGGGATTTATCGATTGATCGAGGAGTGAATATTTTTAGGAAGTGTAGTTTTTTAAAAAGGGGACACGCATGAAGAAAATTTGCAGATAAATCTAGCGAATTCAATAGACCATTCTATTTGTTTTTGATCAATTGTTTTTAAAAAGTGGAGGATTGCATTCGTCACAATATTGTCAATATATTTTTGCTGATAAATTAGCAATTTGCTTCGGAATGGAATTTTTATGATGACGTATTTGAAATTAAATTCAATGATTACTTGAGTTCAATATTGTCTCAACGTTGACAGCCAACATTGCGCGAATACAATGCTTCCTTTTGGACGCAATTGTCCGGAAATCGGTAAAAAATGAAAATGTACAATAGAAACTATGTTACAGAACAATCAGGAGAACTTCAGCTTTCTACACAACTTTCTTCATTAATTTTCTATAGGAATTTGTTAACAGGAATTTTTTTCGACTCTATTTTTCTTCTTTTTTAATTGAAAAAAATTAAACAAAAAACATTAAAAACTTCGCGGCGAGGAATTTTCATAGAAAATATCTTGGCTCCGGAAATTGTCAACAGAATTCCAAAACTAATAGTGATAATTTTTTCAAGCGAATTCGCTTCTACAAAATGTATTCTCTGAAATTTATTCGTTCGCGAACTAAAAACCAAAATTGATCCACTCCATTCTGTTCAATAACTCCTTTCAACTATTAATTTCCAATAAATAAACTTTTCATATTTTCTTTTCCCAATAAAATTAATATCCTCTATTACTTATTGTTCATGAATACCGCCATATTCCCTTTTTTCACAGGATACAAATGAAAAGTTCATTAGACCCAGTCGCGAAATGTCAATGTAATTATAGACAAACAGTGACAGAATTATCCTGGGAGCAAAAAAAAAGCCCTCAAACTGCGGAAAAAGTCTCGAGCCAAGGGATCTGTTTCAGATTGCGCGTAAAAGGGAGGCGCCGACGCGTAACACGACCGTAAGTTCCATCAGTGTCGAAATTTTTTTGAGGCACATTTTGAAATTCAAAGGTCACGCAGAAGACCAGAAATTATGGGATAAAAAGGCAACAGAGTAAAAAATAAAGCACGAGTAGAGGGTGAATAATTGAGTCATTTCTCTCGTTTTTCTGTGGGAGAAAACGAGAGTGTGTTGCAAGAAAATTTTACCCGCTGTATGACAATAATTTCACAGCAATTTTCAAAATTACAATTTTTTTGGTGAGAGCCACTTACTCCTACTCACCTGTACTTTAGGTTATTTTTCTCGCGGTGTCGAGCCGCCGGGGGAAGAGGCGCTTGTTACAATGGGACGCGAAATGTATCGTGTGAGGGCCCACACGGTTAATCCATTACCCCTGGCAGCGAAAACCCCCTTGGATATTCCGCCGACGCCTACCAATTTGCTAACCATCAATTTTCAACCTCCGCTACCGCACCTCGCCCACAAGTCGTGGATAAAGCCCACGCAGGCGCAACCGTAGAGCACGCACATGGGTTTGCATAGATTGAAATGGCGGAGGCTGAATTTTTCTCGAACGAAAAAATTTCATTGAAAACGGAGGGAATTCGATAGAAAATTCCAGTGGATTTCTAGTGAAATTCTATTGGAAATTCGATTAGTTTTTGGTGGATTCTATTGAAGAACTCCGTGGTTTTAATACGGTTTTTTAATAGAAAGTGTCCAATAGATACTATTTATTTATTTTCCTTGCCATTCTAATAATATCATGAAAATCCTTGAAATTTCAGTAGTTCATGTCCCATGATATCTAGAGGATATTAATAAATTGAAAAGAGACTAATTAAATTTCATAGAAAACTGATAAAAAATTCTATCGAATGTCAATTGAATTCCGGAGTTTTATTGTGCATTTTTTGTAATTAAAAATGTCTAATAGAAACGGTTTTATAAAAGAAATCGGTAGAATTTCGTCTTTCTGTCCATTAATTAAAGCTATAATAAATATTGAGATTCAATAAAATCTCATTAATAAATTGAAATGCAGTTAATCGAATTTGATCGAATCAACTATCGTGATGTTTCAATTTATCATTCAAATAAAAATGTCGCCAACATTTTATTGAGCATAAATTATTCCCTACACGAGCCATTAATCCACGAGCTCTAATTGAAATTATCATAAAGAATGAAACAAAAGATCTCTTCACGAGTGACCATTAAACCAGGAAATATGAGGATTACCTCCGGTGTGAAATGCCTCTTTTTCGGGTCATAAAATACAGCGCAATTAAAACCCACGGCTCCCACTCATATTCTCGGGGATTTCGGCCGCTCCAGCGGCTTCACACGTGCGTAGCCGACGTTTAGCGTGACAACTCGAGTATTAACGCAGAGAAAAAAAAAATTTTTCTCAGCAGAACAAAATATCGGCTGTCTCCAAATGAGTAAATCGGTTCAATCTGAACGAAATAATCCATCAAATAAGGAAAAGAAAATTCAAAATAGGAAAAAAAAATTTTTTTATGAACAAAATTGCATTACTTGAAGATTTATAATTTGATTTTAAAAAATCAATTAAAATTGAGAATTTCAGGTCAATTATTCGATGGAAATTAATAGAAATCCAGAAAAATCTGATAAATTTATTCTTGAATTATGAATTGATTGAGAATTCAAGTAATTAAAAAAATTTGAAATTATTAATTTGAAATTCATAATTTTTTTTCCTCATAAATTAAATTAAATGTCGCTCTCCTGCCAATTAACCCTTAAATGCCAATGAATTTTCAATTATTCCCAACAATCCACTTCATGAAACAAAATGTTCTCATCCATTAATCACAGAATTATCGGGGAGACGATATTCCGGGCAATTTTGCGATGAATGAGCGATAAAAAACGACAATGAAAAGCAATATGTTGCTCTCGTCAAGCAAGAGCTCCGTGATCGCGAGGCGTGAAAAGATTTGTAGCTGTCTGAGTATTCGGATCGAAGGACGAAGTCACTCTGTCTTCCGAGATAATTTTGTGCCTCTTCAATTTTCCTTTTTTTTAAATCCCATTCCCCCAAAGCAGTTCGTGACAAGTGACTCTTAACATGAAAGGTGGGAAGAGGGAGCGGCGCACGTGCTTGAAAATCACAGAGATAATTTGTCACCATCTGCATTCGCGTCTGAGAAACTCAGGTTTAAAGGGCATTAATTACCGTCAAACTCGAAATGCCAAATTGACCCGAACATCCTCTGAGCATTCGCATCAGCTGAATTATTCGTATTATCCATTATTAGGAGTCATTAAGTATTGATGATTCAGGTCTCTGATGGAATTGATTTTTTTTCCTGGACAATTTGAATCCTCATTTTTGTCGATCTGGCGGGAATAGTTCATAAAAATTTTACTCTTCTATTTCTATTCTTGATGACTATTTGAGAGGACTATTTTTGACTTTTCTTTATTGATCTCAGACACAGAATTGAGAAGGAAATGGAAAATGAAGTTGAATAATTGAATCAAGAGCGACATTAATTGGATTTGAAGCGGAAAAATCATAAAATTTCAAATTTTTTAGCAAAATCTGAATATTTAGTGCCAAAGTATCCTGAACTTTTAATTAATTACAAATTTAGTAATCTATTTAGCTGAATTTTCATGGAATAATTGAACTGGAATTTACGGTCTCCATTGATTTTTTCAAGGCGCGAAGTTTTAATAACGGAATTCCTTGAAATTTTAGTGGAAAATTAGAGAAAAATTGCCTCCTGCATATGAGGATAATTTTTGCATTCACAGATAAGTTTTTTTTGCCGAACGAATCATAAAATATTCTCCCTATCCTCCATTTTTTTGTTGAATTTTGTACAGCAAAATTCATAACGATTTTCTATAGATAATCTTTACCCAAATTTTCTCTCCGCGTAAGGAATTTTATTAGTCGTTTATTTTTGTTTACTCATGCGTAATTTTTTACTCCGTATACCAAAGCCAATGAAAATGCCATAAAAATGAACAGAACATAAAATTCAATTTTCAACATTTGTATAAGTGCCCGGTCCTTAACTATCGACGCGCAACCCTTCGTTTGATTTTTTTTTCTCCTCTTTACGTTTTACAGAATTTTGGAATTTCGGGGAATTAGTTTTCGGTATTCAAGAAAGCGTGCCGTAGAGCCCCAATACCCCGAAAGACTCCGTTTGTACACGGTTGAGCGCCGTTTTACGATACAAACTCACAACCGTTTATTCCCCCGCTGCCGACTGAAGTATTTTTTATTTGATTTCATAAAATGTAGGAGGAGCGGCACTCGCGGCTGGTGACACTCTCGGCTTTTTCACAAAGTGTTTTTATAACGTGTTGAGACACACTGAAACGGACGTTAATTTCTCGTTCGGTTTTCACACTTTTAGATGGAATTTTTGGAACATTAATTTGAGTTTAATTGCGGTTTTGAGGATTTCCGCAGGGTGAGCATGCCTTCTTACGGACATTTTAGGGCCGGGAAACTTCCGCTGGAAAATCATCACTTCAGAGACTGCAGTGGCTGACATTTCGTGTCTCGATTTCAAATATTCATTTTTCCAGTGAAAATTTAGTCAAAATTTTGGATGAAAAATGGGTTTGGAGATTTTCTTTTAAAGATGGTTAAAAAAATTAAATATACTGAGTTATTTAGTTATTTTCAACGGAATTCGTAGAACGTTTCATGCAATAAATTTAGTGTTCGATTTTTTTAATGAAAAAAAGAACAAAAAAAAGAGGAAACAAAAAATGAAAAATTCATGTCAACGAATTTCTATAGAAAATCTCTCAATAAAACATTTGTTTGGACATTTTATATATAAATATGTTTTTAATACAATGTATAAATGAATAAATAATATCCAGAAAGGCAACACTTGTGGCTGGAATTTTCTGAACATTAAATTGAGTTTAATTACGCTTTTGGGGATTTCCGCGGGCTGAACATGCCTTCTGACGGATATTTTAGGGCCGGGAAACTTCCGCTGGAAAATCATCACTGCAGAGACTGCAGTGTCTAACATTTCGAGTCTCAATTTCAAATATTAATTTTTCCAGTGAAATTTTAGTCAAAATTTTGGCTAAAAAATAGTTTTGGAGATTTTTTTGTTGGAAGATGGTTTCAATAAATTAAACATACTGAGTTATTTATTTATTTACGCATTTTTAACGGAATTCATAGCATGTTTCATGCAATAAATATTGCGTTGGATTTTTTTAATGAAAAAAAAAAGAAGAAAAAGAAAAATCGAGTGAAAAAAAATGGAAAAATATAGAAAATATCTCAATAAAATTTTTTTTCTACGTTTTATATGCAAACATGTTTCCAATGCAATACATAAATAAATAAATAATGCTCAGAAGAGTGATTAATTCCTCATTTATCACCCACTCAGTATTTTTAGCAAGCGTTCAATTAATCAAGGCTAATTTTCTTTGTTAAAGTCACGTATGTCGACGTACGTGTACATGGCACCCACTTAAGTTGAACCCAATCATAAGTGTCGGGCAACTAACGAGCGTCAAAATAACGACGCCCGAGGCACCACCCCGATTAACTAATCCTCGTTACTTTAATCACCGGGAAAGAACGCATTAAAAGTGTGATCTCGAAACCCACATTAGCCTCGGTAATCGACTCCCCTGAATCACACGTGGAAATTTTTATTAATTACTTGGCATTACCGTTGATTGGTTCGATTACTAGGTGCTATTTCAACATGTCCGGGAATGTATTTTAGGGAAACTGAGAAAAATAATTATTTTTGCCAAAGAATAATTTTCGTAGGAGAAGAATTAATTTTTTTAGGATTTTTCCTCAAGCCCAGTCACTCCGGTGGTCCATGTCCATCTTCAAATATTACAATTATGATGAATTATGAGATAATTATATTAGACGTGACCTTTAATGAACGCCACTATTTTTCAATTTTTTTCAAATTTGAGATTCTCTTATGTAAATAATTCAGAGAAATTCCAACTGTTAATAATTGTCAATGAAGTTTATTTTTTTTTCTCAGTGGAAGGAAATCTCCGAAGTTGCTTTGTTCATCTTCACTTTTACGCAATTTTGGCTGAAAAATTCGAAACACTTTTTTGAAATTTTTATCACGTTTTAATTTCACCGATATTTTAAGTCATTTCGTCATTTAAAACTCGAACTTTTGTGGAAAAATCAGTGGGAATTGTAGAGTTCAGTTGAATTATCCAGTGAAAGTTCTAAAAATGATCACTAATGTTGTTTTAATTGATGTTATTATCCCTCAATTAATGACTCCCCGGTATTTGTTTTCTTTCAGGGAAAAGAGAGACTTTTTAATTAGACAAGATGGAAACAGATTGGAATTTTTCTCGGATAAACATTCATTTACATGTGTAAATAATTCAGTAACTCAACCTAATCAGAAACCAGAAAACATGATAAATAACCGATATTGATGATGTAACTGATAATTTCTACATGCAAAGAAATTACTCGAAATTCAGAGATCATTTGCATTCGTGGGAAGATCACTACGTTGTTGAAAAGAAGTGAGGAATTGCTTTGTAGTCAATAAATTTTTTTGTTAATAAATGAGTGTTTATTATTTATTATTAATTATTTTTAATATCCATGATAATGTTTTGTTAAATTGAATTCAATGATTCGTTGAATTTAATATTGCCCCAACATAAAAATTCTTTTTCTTTACCTTTCCCTGATTATTGATTTCCAAAATAATTTTTTAACGAAAAAAATTATAAAAAAATCGAAAAAGAATAAATTTTTTTAAACGAAAAAAAATTCAACGAAAAAAATTATTCCGGTTAAACGGAGTTATTAAAAAGTTATTATGAATGATGCAATCAATCTCACTAGCAAAAATATTTTAAATCACAATTGAATTCATTTAAATAATTGAGAAATTTGAAATCGAATTTTCTCCGTGCAAACAGCCCATCGCGAAAATTCAGGCCGAGATTATCGTGACACCCTTCCCCCCACACTAAAATGTGAACACCATTTGTCCCTAATTGCGGCCGAACGAGCATCGACAATTGCAAATGTGTACCTCCCAGCCACCCCCACCGCCATCTCACTCTTTCGCGAAAGCGTTGAGGACCAACATGGCGGCAACCCCGACGACTTTTAAACGAATTGTACTCGTGTTTGTACAGGAGAAGAGCAACAAAACCGTGACGTCGTTGGTCCGCCTGCGTCCAATCGGCGGCGGGGATTTTCCGGGAATCGCCACGCCCACCGCGACTCGATGCCAGGCACCCCTGCATGGGCGCAGAGTGGGGGGGGGAGGGGGGGCAAGCACCCGTGGACTCCACTCGACGAGAAACCGCGGCAGTTGCTCGACGACGAGCCACTCACACGTGTCTCGCATCAATTTCTCCCGATCCAAAGCGTCTAGTGATTTTTAATTTGAAAAATTCGATTTCCGCGGGAAAAACAGGCTGGCGATTTCAAACCCTCGCGGTACGATTTTTGAGTGAAAAGTGAATTGTGATTTTTTCGCGAAAAAAGTGAAGTTCGAGGAATGAGAGGAGTTCGAATTATGGAGTTGGAGTAGAATATGAGTTTTGAGTTTTAAATTTGTCCTTAAGGTATATCCCAAGACACAATATCAACCAAAAATTAGTCCCGGAAAAAATTTCAACTGACAGCTGAATTTTTTGGAGAAATGTTTAATTTGTTCGTAATTGGATAAGAGTGTGTGCAAGGCTTATTTTGTTTTGAGCATTAAAAAATTGTATTTTGTCAGGGACATCCATGACAACCTTAAGGTCCCAAGACAATACCATCCAAAAGTTAGTCCCCATGAATTTCCGGAAAAATTATAAATTGCTCAATTTATTGCATTCTCTTAAGTTACTGAGTTTTTCTATCCTCATTTGCTGTTGATGAAGGCAACAATTGCACTTCAAATCAATTAAGACATTATTTGTTAATTATTTATTTGAATCAATTAAGAAACGATTTCACGAAATTAAAATTTTTTAGAGTTGAATATCGTCAAAAATTATGCACTAGAAAATTTCACAAAAAAATTCACGGTATTCGGAATTTATCAATCTACAACGGATTTGTTTTTTAAGAACATCGTAAGAACCGTTTTTCACTGTTTATTTTCTCCTAAACTGTGCGCTACAGCTAGTTGGAATTTTTTTCAATAGCTGCAAAATATCCTAAACATCTATGAAAAACATGGGGACAATCGTACGAAAAACCTGTTTTCTAGGGATATACCTCAACATGGAGTCACCTCCGATGGAGGAGACCGAGTTGGATGTGGGATCGGCGAGTGATGAGGTGGAGTCCATGGAGAGTTCGGTGAAGCCGTCACCCAGACCGTTCACTATTGAGAGCTTGATTGGAAATAGAGGGCAGGTTGTTGGGGGCGAGAGGAAGGATAATTGGTGCGATAAGAATGGGGATGGGAAGGGGAGTGAGAGGGACAGGGAGAGGGAACTTTTGTATCAGCAGCATTGTTTCGCGACGGCCACCAGTGCATTGCCGGGTAAGTAAAGAAATAGCTGTAAAGCCATTCATTTTTATGCCCACGATTTTTTTTTGTTAATTATGGACGCAATCGTGTTAAACAAAAAACAATTGATCAATTACTTTCATAATAGAATTTGGGAAATTCTCCGGTAAACGACAGAAATTTAAACATTCTTAATTGTAAATAAATTGATTCTTGATGTTCAATTAACGTCATTCATGGAAAAGATAATTGTGATTAAAATTCTTTAAAATTGGTCATGACTTTGTGGGTTCAGATAATCAAAACCGCTGTTTAATTATTGTTTAGATTTTTTAAAAGAAATATTAAACGTTGAATAATTGAATGAATATTTAATTGAACGTTCTTGAAAATTACTTGAACAGATTTTTATACGATTTTTTTTTCTACGCGAGAGGTGATGAAATATCGAACATTCTTAACGATCATTTATCTAAATTGTTTCTTGATGTTAAATTAATAAGGCGATAATCATCAATAAAGGTCTTTAACACTGGCAATTACCTTAGTGGTTCCGACAAAAAACAACTTCCCAACGAAATGTCAAATATTGCTGATGATTATTCATCAAAATTGTTTCTTGATGTTCAATTAATGATAATGATAATTACTGATAAAATTCTCTAAAATTAGTGATTACTCTCGGGCTTCAGAGAGAATAAAAAAAATTGTCTTGTTTTGAAACGAAATATCGGGAAGATGAAATGCAAATTAATTGGTGAGGGAATTTGATCCAGGATTCGCGATGCCACTGAGCTTGTACAGCGCTTGGCTGCCAATGCGAATGTACGGTGGAGGTGTGCCGGGTGGACCGATCCTGCCGCCTCATCTGTCGGCGAGTTATCCTGCCCATCAGGGCCATCAGGCCCAGTTGCCCCATCATCTCAATCTGAGTCTCAATCATCTACAGGGGGCTGCGTATCCGGGACACCGGGACGCCCAACCCAGCGGGCTCACTGATAGCGAGGATGAGGGGAGTCTCTCGCCCGTTCAAGATCTCTCAAAATCTCAACACGGTGAGTTCACGAAGTTTTCATAAAATTATAGACTACACTGTTAACAATTTTTGTCTGAAACTTCCGGTATAATTTTCGGAAATTTAATTACCACTGGAATTTCAAGGAATTTCGTCACTGAAAATTCAGAATTTTGTGGAAAAATCAAAGAGATTTCTCCCTGAACATGAACCAGAAAATTCTGCCAAATATATTCTTGAATTTTTAGGCCAGTGGCAATGAATATTCATATTAGATTGGAGATTCAAATAAATTAAGGAATTCTCGTCTTTATGCTGCTTAAAATTCTGGAATTTTATTGAATCTTCAGTGAAACCTGAAATTTCATGATTTTTTTTTCCTAAATCGCATTCAATGTCAGTGTCTCTAAAAATTCAAGTAAAGTCCCAGTTTTTTATAGGCAGAAACATAGAAATTCCACAATTTACATGAATTTTCAGGGAATTCCTTTAAAATTCTTGGAATTCCGTTATTTTTTCTGAATTTTCCTGATTTTTAATTAATTTTCCCGGAATAATTGAACTAAATTATGAATTTTAATGCCAAAATTCCTTGAAATTTCAGTAGAAAATTTGCAACAGTATATTTTTGTAATAAATATTCTCGATTCTAAAGGTAAACTTAATTCATTGATTACGAATTCAAAAAAATACCCGAGTGATTCATAATTTAATATATTGTCGGCATAATCACTCGAAATAGCCGTGTAAATATAATACTTCCGTTCTTAATTATCCCGGCCACTATAAATTAATCAAATATTCCCCAATGGAAAACTTCTAAGCAGTCATTACCCACCAGTTTCTCCCTCTCAATGAAAATCCAATTAGTTTTTCAAAACCGACTTCCTGATTTACCGCATCATACATGCCCCTCATTCTCCCAATTTGGCTTTTTGCAACACGCTATCTATCTATAAACCCCAGTTTCGATTATCTGTCAACATCACGTTATGGTTATAATTGAACGTAGTCGTTCTAATGCAGTGGTTGCGACGGGTTAAGAAAATCGTTGACACGCCAGTTGACGCGGATTGTGATGCCGCGAGCTGTATCACAGATTCCTCTCGAAATAGAATATATATTGGAAGCAGAGATGATGAAATAGCGGAAATGAGCATCAGCAATTCTTTATTTCAATTAAATACCGTAAATTCTTTCAACTAATTTGATTATTGAAATTTGATATTAGTGGAATTTTTCTCACGGATTTAGCTCGTTCCATGGAGGACAATTAATTTATTCATTTGTTCATTAGTATTTTTAGACAGGAACTCGTAGTAGAGTAGTGTCATCATGCTTTATGAGTTAAAAATACTCTTAAGAAAATTTTTGAATCCTTCAACAATAAAAATATTGTGTAGAAAATTCTATTGGATTTCTAGTCAACAGTTCTGCAGTTTTATTGCGCTTTTTTTAAATAAGAAGTGTCTAATAGAAATTATTTCTAAGTATTGAAACGTTTTCGATAGAAATTCCTCGACATAATTTTTTTTTTCAGTTTGTTTGCCTTTCCTTTTAATAAAAAGAAATCAAAGGAAATTTTTTTTGATATTTTAGCCGCAGAATTTCTACAGAAAATCTCTGAATAGAATAATTTATGGAGAAAAAAACGTATTCTATTAATTTTCTATGAAATTTTTTCAATTATTTGTTTATAATCGTTCTCATTGGAAAAATCAATACGAATAAATCATGACTACAATTCAATTCCTTCTAGAACACACTTTAGAGTGTGAATTTCTGGAATTCAATGTTTGTCGATACTCTGGTAAAAGTGCGTGCCCACACTGTTATCAATTTTTAGTTAGTTCACACAGTAATTCAATTAATCTGTTGTTCACCTCATCAATATAATTCCGCGCTTAGAATACTGTCATCTCGTGTTTTCAGCACCAAATTAAAAATTAAAACTTCATTTGGAATATTGAGTCACAGCTTCTTTTTATTCACATCAGAAATTTTGTATTTGGATATTAATATTATTTGTTCAAAGTGAAAAAATCGATCATCATTTTCACTATATTGCATTCAGATTCTCCTATCCTTAACGTCAAAAATGTGAGATAATCTCATAATTCTAGCTATTAATTCTAATCAACTTTGTTCGAAGAAAACCTTAGTAAACGCAATATTAAGAAAGTTGAATTATTCTCCTTTCCTCTGACCCAAATAATTTGGACAATTATGATTCGTTTATTCATGTTTCATAGAATGGTATTCAATCCTCTTTGCTTGTTAGGCGGGCTTCATGAAAATTCGACGCAAGACGATTGTACTGATGAAAATCACCTAGTTTTCTCCACTCGTTTGAGATATCCCGCACGTTCGAGTCGTCATTTTCGATTTGAAATATTGCCCACGCTTATTTGCATCTCGGGTCACTATTTCTTGGTGGAAAGGGGAGACACGAGATCCTTATTGAGGGAGCACGAGAGACATAACACGAACGAATCACCCGTGCATTTAGTCTCCCCTCTCTCGTAGCGCACATTATGCTCTCTTTATTTATTCAAATATCTTCGATTCGGTGGGTCACTTCCGCGTGATACTCGGTACGGCGTGAACTTACACCGATGGTGGTCATACGGGGTTGCCTAGACTGTCTTTACACTCCCGTATTTTTCGTTAAAAATCGATGAATTTGTAGTGGTGCTTTTGCTGATGAACATTCAAGCAAATTCCCCACTATCCTCCCCCCCCCCCCCCCCGCCCCCGTGGAAAACAAGTTTTGTAACTATTGCAAAAACTTTTCAACTGGATTAATCAGGAGGACAAGTGCAATTAATCGGTGGGGACAAAGTTGTTGGTATTGTTTTCAATTTCTGAGAGAATTCATCGAGGGGTTGCAGTGTAGAGGCTCCATGATTTTCAATGCAAATGACGATCTTTACTCTCTGAGGCATTCACACCTGTCGTACATCGTTTTGTGGCCAAGTCACGTGGCTTGTTTTCTTACATATCGATCGGTTGTGTTGTAATATATATGGAACCGGGGAATTGTGGATTATTATTCACAGATGGAAAGTGGAACATTGGGGAAGAGTTTTTTTTTTCATTGAGAATCTCTGAATACAGGGACAAATTTGTCGAGTTTTCATTTTTAAAGTAAAAAATTTTTGCCTGAAATTTCCGGATGACTTTTTGGAAATTGTCATCACATTTTAGTTTCACTGAAATTTCAAGGGATTTCGGCATTGAAAATTCTGAATTTCATGGAAAAATCACGGGAAACTGTACATTTTAGATCAATTATTCCCGCTCTTTGAAAATACAGCGAAATTTGGTACATTGTTAAATAAATTTGACTGAATTTTCCGGAAAAAGACTTTGAATTCAATTTAAGGGTAAAAAGTCAATGGAATTTGCATCATTCAACGGAAGCGTCACTCCATTAATTCCAAATCTATACTTTTAAATTTAATCATATCAACCTGAAATGCTTCACGTTAGCGGCGAAACTCGCGCCCCGAATTCATTACTACTCTTATCTATCGGTGTTTCATTAACCCAATTACATTCAATTAAAATCCCCTTTCTGTGATTCAAATGATTCACGTCAGGTCCTTCGCATTCATCTCCCAGTGGTGCCTCTGATTTTCGTTGATAAAGCGTAATGAGATCTTGGGGAAATATGGGAGCCCACTCGTGACCTCATTCACTTCATTTACATCCTCATTAATTGATGCGCTTGGAATAGCTAAGTTCACTGCGCATGAATGCAGAGATCTCGATGATCGATTTTCCTCAGTTGAGATTTGGCTTCCGCAAGTTTTTTAGACGCTCCACGCACTTTGCGGGAAACTCGATCCTCCCATGTCGTGTTCGAGACTGTGGGGTGCATGACCAATGAATAAAACACTCGAAATTGTGGAAAAAAAACAGCTCGACAGATGGCGAACGGGGGTGGGGGGGTGGAGACATCCGACAATTATTAAGAAATTGTGAGAATTTCATTCACAAATCCATTAAAAAAATTGTCGAGTACAATAAACTTCATTTGAATCAAATGAATAGATTTTTATTCCCACCAAATCCGTCGCTCATTTCATTTCGGAATCAATAATTTCGCATTTAAGAGTTCCGAATGAACAGAAAAATTGTGAGATTATTTTATTCAAATGCGCCGTTCTCTTGTGAAATAACGACGAAATATTGATCTACAATTGATAATTACTTTAATTACACTTTCCATACACCCCGCCCCTGCCTTCGCGAGTGTCGATGGGTAATTATTCCTTCACACGACGTGAATAACCAAAGCCCCTCATATGCCTCGAATTTCTATCACTGAAAATCGATTATTCTCCGCGGGTAAACGACACACAGTGCCCTTATTCCGGGATAAATTTGTCTCTCTGAACGAGTCGAGGTAAATCTTAATTTTGTCGCTCCATTCATCCAGGCCCCCTGTGCACACCGGAAGTCTTTATGAGAATTTAAGGAAGCCGAGACGAAAATCCATGAATTTTATCGGTTTGTTTTTAGAAAATTCATCCGGAGGATTTGATAAGCCGTAAATATAATCGTCGTTCAATTTTTCGTGGAGACTGACTCATATTCGAGGGGGGTAATGGCGTTACGGTACCCATGACGTCACGAATGGATGACGGCTTCCCAGAAAATTTTCAATCCGCTCTGCATACCAATTAGGCTTCGGCTAGACATCAATAAACCGATCGCTGACGATCGACCATTCACTATCTGTCGTTCGCGATATACGTGATCGCAGTTATATCACACGCATAAGTATTTACCGTTCGGTGTTTTTTAAATTAATTATCATGATGTTTGTAAATTGAGGATTAACGCTCACCGCAAACAGTGCTGTCTGGTAACTTAGAAGATAATTAATTTTATTGGAGATTGATGAGTATATGTGTTGATAACATTCTTTCTAAAAAAGGCATCGGGAATATCCCGAACGAATGGAGAAAGTAAGGCAGTTTTCATGAGTGCAATCGTCTCGCGTCGAATTTTCATGAAGCCTGCCTACCAAGCAAAAGAGAATTGAATACCATTCTATGAAACATGAATAAACGAATCATAATTATCCAAATTATTGAGGTCAGAGGAAAATAGAATAATTCTACTTTCTTAATATTACGTTTACTAAGGTTTTCTTCGAACAAAGTTGATTAGAATTAATAGCTAGAATTATGAGATTATCTCACATTTTTGACGTTAAGGATAGGAGAATCTGAATGCAATATAGTGAAAATGATGATCGATTTTTTCACTTTGAACAAATAATATTAATATCCAAATACAAAATTTCTGATGTGAATAAACAGAAGCTGTGACTCAATATTCCAAATGAAGTTTTAATTTTTAATTTAGTGCTGAAAATACGAGATTACAATATTCTAAGCGCGGAATTATATTGATGAGATGAACAACAGATTAATTGAATTACCGTGTGAACTAACTAAAAATTGATAACAGTGCGTTGATGGCACGCACTTTTACCAGAGTATCAACAAGCATTGAATTCCAGAAATTCACACTCTAAAGTGTAATCTACAAGGAATCCAATTGTAATTATGATGAGATATATCCGTAAACTTTGTTGCAAGTAATTTGTTCGAGTACTGCGATTTGGAAAAAAAGGTTAGTCTGCAATGCGAGGTGACGCGGGCTCTCAAATATTTTATGATGCGATTGTATGTTACGCTGTGTCATTGTTGTTTGCCACGTCCTTTGTCTTTAATGTGTCAAGCGATTTAAAAGTTACGTTGGCTGGTTTCAGGGCTTTTTAATGCAAGATTCCACTTAATGAGTTTATTTCATTGGAATTAAATTACGGTGGCGGGAATTTTAAGTGGTCGAGTAATTATGGGATAATTGGATAAATAAGATATGGAGAAATTACGAAGTAGGATTATTTCAAGGTTTCATAGAAAAAAATCATTAGAATTTCACCTTTCAACACAACTTTCCCAATCGAAACTTTTTCCATAGAAATCGAAGAAATCCAACCAAAAAATTTGAAAAAATTGAGCCGAGAAATTTCTACAGAAAATATCTCAACAGAATAGGTTGTACAGAAAAATCAAATCCCATTGATTTTCTCTATAGAAGATTGTCCATTGAACATTTCTATCGAAAGCGGCGAAATTCTCCAACAGAATCGTCCGAAAACTGCCAGAATTAGACCCCAGAAAAGACTCATGAAACCCCAAAAAACCTTGAATTCAGTCCTTAATTATCTCGTTCCAGGTTCCGAGAGCGGTCGAATATCCCCAGAATCGGACGACGAGGGAGTGGCCACCGAGCCAGGTCTCTCCCAGAACTCGTCAGTCTCGTCAGCCTCGGCGAACGCCAGCAAAGGCCGCCGAAGACGAACAGCCTTCACATCGGAGCAACTCCTAGAACTGGAGCGAGAATTTCACGCCAAAAAATACCTGTCCCTGACAGAGCGTTCGCACATAGCGCACGCGCTCAAACTCTCCGAGGTCCAGGTGAAGATCTGGTTCCAGAACCGCCGGGCAAAGTGGAAGAGAGTGAAGGCAGGTCTGACGACCGGCGGAGCGGGTTCCGCTGGTCGACATGCGGCTCACGGACAGCAGGCCAATGCCGGCCCTCGCATAGTCGTGCCAATTCCTGTTCACGTGAGCAGACTAGCTGTCAGGTCGCATCATCATCATCTCGAAAAATGTCCAACGGGTAATTCTGGGAGGCCGAGTGATTCGCTGTCCTCTGGACTATCGGGAAGACTCTCATCTTCAATTGTTGGTGGGTCTCATACTCTTGGATCTGGGGGTGGACTGAGGGCGTTCACTGCACCTGCGACCAACTCCTCGAGGAGGTAGCTGAGTGTCTAATCAAGTGTTTGATGTGTTCTTGAAGTACTGATTATTCCTTGTCCTGCCGACTGTTGATCGACTGATCATCGTTACCTTGTGGGAGGAAGGGCAGTGTAGAGTGACGAGTTGAGAGTTGGTGGATAATGAAAGCTTTATAAAAGCGAAATTACTGATAATAAACGAAGGAATGAGTCATCTTTATGTGAAGAACTATGAACTGTCGATTGCGACTTAACAGAAATCTGTTCTATCAACCGAGCAATGATCCCCAGAAATGGCCAGCGGGGAATCCCGGAACTCGTGACCTCGGTCAGAGTGACTGTCATCTTCGCTTGTTGAGGGGATCGCATTAAAAAAAAACGATGGTGACCCACCTAATGAAAAATTTTCCTCATCACTGAAGCGAGTTCAATAGTTCTTAAAATACCTCCATTATTACCAAAAACAGTAGCACCTCTCCATTACAATGAAACCATTTAAAATATCTCAGAACATTAATGACCATCTGTCACTCACTTTCATCGGCTTTCGTACATACCCAAAGAATGAACAGGAGAATTCATCAAGTATGTACATATACCCACTGGAAATGAGTTCCAAGCGCGATGACGAACAAAGGATTGAATATTAAATGTGTGTACGTATTCTGTAACGGATGGCCGCGCCCATAATACACTCACACTCATAAATCCAATATTGAAGATGTATATTCATCCTCGGGAGTGATCTCTCACTGACTTAATCCGATTTTCATGTGATTTTCGAACAGTTTGGATGAAATGAAGTTAACGAAGGATACATTCGTCGTGATGTTTTATTAATAAGGTATGTTACCACTGACGATTTCGCTTGATCATTATTTGATAATGTTGGCTAATTTCGAGCACCACGGATTAGTGGGTTCAACTAATTTTCTCGAATGGAGAAATCGAACAATGGTTTTACGATATGTAGATAAAAGTGTATTCTGTAAATCCGAGGTGAAATTTTGTAGTGAAGTATGAAAATGAACACTGTAAATAGAGAATGCGAAGTACTCGATGGGTCAGAAATAATCTGGTCTTATGAATGTGAGAGAAGCTGGATTATTCCTCGAATATTTTCACTATTGCCATTGGAGAATTATCACAACTGTTTGGTTTCTTATAAATAATAAAATAATGATTTCAGGAGTGAAGTGGCTGAACGTAATACAAATATATTTATTTTGTCATTAGAGAGTATTCATTAATTATTTCTTCATTCTGGTAATTAATTATTCTGGGAAAAGATCTGATGACAGACAACTCAAGATATTTAAAAAATGTCGAATATTACCACTTCGCCACTGAATTCATCAGTTTTTTACTTGTATAGTCCAATAATACTCAGCATTTTATAAATAATAATTTATTTCTCTCTCGTAAACTGTAGATAGCCTCGTGTATAGCAAACCAAAACTAAATTATCTAGATCGATAAACCTAAGCTGTAAGGAACGTTATGTATTCACGATCGGATTTAATATATAGTTAAATAAATTGTCAATGACAATTGACGAATAAAACAATTATACGTTATGTACAAAAGCCCAATAAACTCGTGTTAATAAAAACGAACAAAAGTTCCCTCGGAATGATTCACAGACGCACACTTTGGGGACAAAAAAAACCTCAACAACTATTTTGACAATTGTTATGGCCTAACAAATGATGGGTATCGTTTCGCCTTTTTTCATCGATTCTTATCCCTCGACTTTTGACATCGGATTGTCCCAAGGGCACAGGAGAGAGAGGTGCCTGGTGCCTCAAAGAACTGAAAAAGGCTGTGGGCACAGAATGGTGAGGCCCCTGAGGGGTGTGATGTCAGGCTCGATGCTCACCCTTGAATCGGTAATGCATACCTACCGCCTGAAATAAGGGAAATACGAGGCACTGTGTGACATAAGGCTGCTACAACTCGGGGGCGTGACTCCATATGGCTGCACACAGTGCCCTTTTGCGTTTTATACTAACTGTTTTCCCTGGACTAAAGGCTAATTCGTTTTATTTCTTGCATAGTTATTGGGCGGGGGGGTCTCACTCTCGCGAAATACTTTTTGTGTTTTGTATTGTTGGGGCACGTGCCAGGTGCATCCTTTTTTTTAGGATGACGAAATGGCGCTGTTGAAAAACAATTGATATTGTTCTTTATATTTTCCATACTTTATTTTTATTTTTCCTCATAAATCACTTCGTAATAGCCTGAAATTCCCCAACACAGAACTGGACGGAGAGAAATGCACAGTAATAATTACGGAACTCACTATTCGGTCACCGATTACGGAATCGACTAAGAAAATCCAAGTGACGGTATCGGATTTTTTTCACGGGAGATTGAGCTAAAAATTACGGAACGCTCCGGAAAAATTTCGTGACAGTTCCGTAAAATTTCCGTAAATCGCTTCGGAATTACGGAAAAGATACGTAATTTCTATTGAATATTTCTCTCCGTTTGTGAAAAATAGTCCCGAAATGAAAAAAACCTTCTCCCCTGAAAAAATTATCAAATATAAATAAACATGAGACTCCAAAGTCGCAGACATTACAACAGCAAATCCAAGAATCTTTGAGCACAGGTCAAAATTTAATTGAACAACGTCCACTTCTTAAACATAACTCAAAAAATAAGAATATAAGGAATATTGTTCCAAGGAATGATTTTTCGTGAGCGAATTGCAAAATCGAGCAGAAATAAAAAATGAAAATAAAGAACAGAAAATATGGGGAACACTGTTCAGGGAATTAATTTTTTGAGGAATGATTTTCCGGGGAACATCCTACAACAAAGAAAAAAGACAATATAACTTAAAAAATTCCCTAAACGACACAAACTGCCGCGACAAACCTCCTAATGTTTCCATTTCGTGTCCCTTGAAAAACATCTCCTCCTTAATTCATGATAATCATATTCGATAACAACGGTAAATCGCTTCGTCCTTCAATTAATTTACCCCCCTCCCCCCGGCCCTTTCTAACTGGCAACAGTCGTTGGAATCGATCAGGCTATCACTGTATTATTAATAAACCAAATCGATGTAGCAAAAGCTTGAGGAAAAGATCGAGGCCGGTGAAATCTACTTGGGGGGGGGGTTTGTACTGCCCGTACGCTGAGACACGATGTGAACAATAAGAAGAGAGAGAAAATGTGTCTATATTATAATGGCCATCGATCATCAGGGGGGTTAATGACCAGGAGTTATACGCCAGTATATGAAAGCGCATAATAATTTCAGCAGAGTTATTCTACCGAACCTCGAAACATTCAGAGTTTGGGGGAGGGGGGAAGGGGAGGAGAGGGTACACGTATGTACTCTGCGATATTCATTTCCCCCTTTAACTCACTTGTACATTAGCGCGACGAGGGGGGGAGGGATGGGAGGGGAGGGGGTAGTTTTAACGGAGACACAATAGCGTGAAGCCGAGTGCATTACGGTTGATACACGAAAAGGAAACCCCGTGGGTCGTTTAGCCCGGACGATCCTGGCAGTTAACCGTGTGATACAGGGATAAATCATCTTCTCTTCCACCACGCCCAGTCGAGGAGACTGAGAAAATAAAAATGAATTTTGCGAGAGGGGGGAATTGACGATTTTAGCGGGATGGAGAATTGATGAAATTCGATTTTTTGGGTTTTTGTTTGTGTTTTTATGGAGGCGGGGGGG
>NW_021680454.1:607768-692377 GCF_001412515.2 Diachasma alloeum | reverse complement strand
GGGGGGGGGGGGGGGGGGGGGTGCATTGGGAGGGGATGATGGGGTGGAGTGACGGGAGTGATCGACAGGGATTGAAATTACGTGGGTTAGTTTAGTAATTTTTGGGGGGGAGCGGTGTTGAATTTTATTCGGGGGGGAAAATCATGAAATTTGCAAAGTTTACAGTGACTTTTGAGAGGATACTTGATTTTTCACTCAAAATATAAATATTCAGTTGCAAATTACGCCGCACAGATAAAGAAATTTAATACAAAAACCTAGGGAAGTTCATAGAAAATTCTAGACTTTCTATTGAACTTCTACTAGAAATTTTATTAATTTTTGTTGACTAGTAAATCCCCTGTATTATTCTATGATTTTTTTCATCCTCGATAAAAATTGATAGAAATTCTCAGTTTCTCATGGAATAAAATGCTAATCTTCCTCCTTCCACTAATCCAACAGCCAAAACCTCATTTCATCCCCCCACCCTCGATTCTCCACCAAAAACCGCCAGAATTGTCCCCGTCTCCTCCAAAAAGCCCCGAGAAATGACGAATAAGTAGTGGGATGTGTCCTCAACTCGCAAATCATCGATGACAAATTGTCCGTTGTCCATTACGCCTTCTCTCGTGTCCCTCAAACATAACGGCGGCACGCGGCAACAACCCAGAAATTTTATTTCACACAGACAACACGACACACACACACAAACCCCCGAGAGCCGCCAGAAGAAGTTGGCCTGCGGTCGCTCTCGTGTTTGCACTCAGCGATTGTCGATATTTCAGCATGAAAAGCCGAGTTAGCTCGTGTCTAGATTCCTTTTCAGTTACCACAAATGTCTCGTCCATTCATGAATAGGAGTTTTTGCACCCGTCGCCGGAAAACTGAATCCTCGACTTCGAGTGCCCCCACCCCCGCCTTTTCATTCCCACTCGCTCTCTCTCTCTCTCTCTCTCTCTCTCTCGCTCGTCTTTTTTCCGTACCTTTCTGCATTGTGTCGATATTACCCCCGGATGTATAGCGAGACCTCGAGTCTTTCTCTCGTCACGTGACTCGCCGGTCAGAGTTGAACGGATCAAAGGCCACTTCCGGGGGTGATTTCTCTCTGCGGCTGATCAGCGACACTAAAATCCAGCAAATTGTCCGCTGGGAATTGGGGGCGGGCACCGGAGATTTATTCACCGTATTAAACACGATTTTTTTTCTGACTTTTCGGGGTGGTGGATTATTGGGATCACACTGAGAGAAAAATTTGTTCCGCTGAAAAATTATGTGTTCCCCTGAAGAGATTTTTTGTCGGGTTGAATCAATTTACTTGTGGACAAAAAGAAAGTAAATTCAGTTTAATTATTCGCCGCAGATCCTTAAAAATAAAAACTGTTTTTTCTAGGTACAAAGAAATTTCCTTCAAAATAATTCAAATAAACACAGAAAATAATTTTTTTTTTCAAAAAAAAATCTTAATGCATGATTTCTTTAATTAATTTATTATCGTCCAACGGAAGAAGTTAATTGACTCGTTTTGATTTCTAATGATGACGACAAAAATTTAATTATTGTGAAGGATATTAAATTTCCTTCTATCAAGTTGATTAATTTCCCTCAAGTAAATTTGTTTCACTCCGTAAAATATTCTCATGTCGAAAATATAGTTTTTCGGCAGAACTAATTTTTTTCCCCTGTGCACTCTGTTAAAAATTTTCCCGTGAAATTTCTGGGATTTTTGTCGATTGAAATTGACAATTTGATGAAAAAATAAATAGAACAGAATAGTGAATTGCAGTTCAATTATTCGCCGCAGGTCCTCAAAAACCAAAACTGTTTTTTCTAGGTACAAACAAGCGACATTTCGTTCAGAATAATTTAAACAAATATAGAAATTAATTTTTCCCCCCAAAAAAATTATAATTCTGATTTCTAATGATCACGACAAAAACTTAATTTTTGTGGAGGATATTAAATTTCCCTCAATTTAAACCAATGCAGGAATTAATTTTTCCCCCCAACAAAAAATCCTAATTCACGATTTCTTCAATTAATTTATTATCGTCCAACGGAAGAAGTTAATTGATTCGTTTTGAATCATCGATACTTTAATTTATTGAAGACGAAACCCCCGGGAAAGTCATAATGAGCATGAACAAACTAGGCAGTTGGCCCCCGTCGGGGTCAGAGTGATTCGTCTCGCACTCTCGACTATTTGCGCAATTTCACGGACACTTCGTTTTCGAGATCAGGCAAATTGTCCTGATCCCCGTTGGCCCTGGGGTGAGTGTGGGAAACAGTCAACACTCGTTCCCCAAAAGAGAAACCAATAAAATCTCTCCGATTTTCCCGACGTCACCCCTCCAATGGACCACCAGAGAGGCGAGAAAAAAGAAATATTGAAATAAAAAAAAAACCCTCGAAAGGGGTTGAATTTATCACCTCCCAATGCGAGTGGTATAAATTCCAGAAAATGGTTATAATCGTTAGGCGAATTGCCAGACTGTTTTCTATCTCAAGTGTGCCACACGGATATCTGGAAATTGCTGGGGTGAAAAATACGAGAAAAAGGTGCGTCGTAATTCCTGGCCAGTGGTGTTACCACCCACCGGATCCAAACGGTGATTTTCTCCTGTCACATTGTAGTATCTAACGTACGACCGAGTCCATTCGCTCGGGGGATCGTTCAACAGACTGATCAACCGGAAAAAAATGTTGTTTTTTGAAAAGAAATTACGTTCACGAGATTTTTCATTCATTTTTTCAAGTGAGAATTGAAATGCGACAATTAAAAATTATTGCCGCGTAATAATTTTTGCAAAATTTACAGAATTATCATCTTTTTAAATATTAGTTGTTTATGAATAATTAAAATTGTTTAAACTTTCGGAAACCTTATTTTGTATGAATTAATTTGTCATGATTTTGGAGAAATGATTTTTAGGGTGAAAAATTAATTGTTTGTAAATTATTTATTGAAAATGCTCGTAATTTTCCAAAATGGCAATTTTTTAATATTTAATTTTTAATTGTCGTGAAAGACATTAAATTTCCTTCCATCAATTTCCTTAATTTCTTCCAAGTTAACCTGTTCCCCTCCATCAAATATTCTCACGCGGAACAAATAAATTTTTCCTCCCCCAAAAAAAGCAAATTAAAAACTTCCTTCAAGCGAAAAATTCCACGAAATCATTATTTAATTACTGAATAATTAATCCCCCGAACAACGAATGCCCATCATGCCATCATTTTATCCAACGATTTCTGGTGAAATAATCCAACAAAAGTGGAATTAAGTACAAAATTGTGGGAAAAAATTGCTCGACAATGAGACAAGCGAGGGGGTGAGTTAGACAAGAGTGGTTAGGGTGGAAATTTTCCCCCTCTGCACCACTCGTGGGTGACTCCGGGGTGTAATTGCTGGAGTGGGCGTGCCAGAGCTGAGCTTCGTGCCACTGGGCGTGGCTCACTGATTACACCGTCGCGATACTGATATCGCTGGCAAACCGCTTTGTCCTCGTGCTCAAGACCTCCTGCAGTCTAAATTTACCCCCTCCTACCTCCACCACTCACTCAACCACTCTACGTTATACTGTATTTCATTGTATGTGCTCGTTGCAACCCTCCGGGACAGTATTCCCGAGACTCCTGTGACGTTGCTAATGGGAGCCTGTCCCGGTAATTTGGTTTGGACGTTACACGTCCTCCGAAAATAACACTTTGCTACCGGTTTTTGCAATTTGCTTCATCTTGAGAGTTTTTACTTTCTTTGGTGTTGTAATTTTTAACGGAAATTAGAATGACGTTTTTCTTTTGGGGCCCGAGTGCAGGAGCGAGTATCGAAATACACTGCAGATGATTCTATGAGACTCCTAGACCGCACTGGACAATGTTGTCACAACAGCTGATAAATTGGGGCATATGATGCTCGTCTGTCGCATTGCATTTTCCAATGAGTATAATTATAAATAATTGAAAAAGGAAATATCGAATCTGTCAGGAAAAATCTGTCGCAAAGTGTTGCGATACCACACTGGTGTCGTTCATCCGAAGATAGGAACGACAAGTGCACTTTCGTCACTCTGTGATACACAGAAAAATCTTGACATGTTCATGACTACGAGCCTAATGAGAGACGCATCAGTGAGCTGCAGCATTAATGAACTCATCATGAGGTATGATTGAATGGTAAAACAAGCAGGGGGCAGCGAGGATGTGGCAGTGAATATCTAACTCATTAATTTTTGTATACTTTCTTTGCCATCATAAAACATAAATTGATGGTGGGCTTCTGAATGGTTTTTAGTATTTGTATTGAATTTTCGAAAAATTGTTCACCCAAAATCCAAGTTGTCACACACATACATACAGACATGACGTAAAAACATTTCTCTATACGTTTCATGACATTCTACATCATTTCCGATGAAAATTACCGAATCGAAAAATCCGTCAAATACAAGGCTTCCATTCGGAAGCAAAAAGCTCGTTCGATAATTTCTCACTGAACGGAGCCTGAATATATATTGATTTTTGTATTGAGAGATGGAGAGAGCCCGCAGCAATTGCTGACTCAAGAGATGAGTCTAGTATTTTTTTCTTCCACTGAAACCACCGAATGTCGCCCAGTTCAAAAATTGTCCTGCCCGAGTGTCACGTGGGAATCCCCATGACGATAGAATTGGACAATTTCTCTCCCTTATACGAGTGGCATTGGTTTGCGAAGGCCGACAATAAAAAACAGTCCAGTCAGCGGGGCGTGGACCAATAGTGCGGATATAACCCCAGGGCGGACTGTATATACCCCTGATGATGCGCGGACGGCAACAGAGCGCCCAAACACTCTGTACCGCTGAGGGACGCTGTACAGAGGGATAAAACTTGGAAACAGGGAAAACTCGGTAATGTTGAATTTTAAATTTTGCAAAGTGTCCACCGGAGACTGCCGCTGTCTCCGGGCGTTTGAGATACTTGGAAAGGGTGTGGTTTCGGGTTTATATGTCTTTCAACTCCGCGTGGAATTAAATAAGGCACAATAAGCACAAATTTTAGTGTAATTGCGTATAACGGTGCCAGTCGATTTTTACTATTGCAGTTTTCACTGAATATCTCGGAATCTAGGGGGGATAGCAGAATTTTTGTCATGACCTTTTTTGTAGAACGAATTGAGGATTACAAAAAAGGTCATGATGAAAATTTCGTTATCTCCTTCGGATTAGGAGATATTCCACGAAAACTCAACTAAGGGCCACTTTTAAAATGAAATCATCGATCGGTATTGATTATTACCTTTTGTAATGTTAGAAACTATTAATAGATAATTGGTGTTTCTTGTCAGCCATCACTGAAGTGTGATTGAAGCAATAATCAGTAATTACGATTATTGAATTAAGGAATGAAGTGATAATTAATGTTATTAAATTGGAAAGAGTAAATTTATTTGATACGATTATTGATTTTAAACGTAAAAATTGCACCAAAATTTAATATTATAAATATGGCTATCCCCGGTTGCCGTTCATTTTTTGATATCTTTTATGAAGTGAAATTTTTTACGAAATAGACAATTTGATGAAAAAGTCGATGAAAACGGCTATTAACGGCTATTATTCCCAATTCAATTATTATCTGAAGGTTAAAATAAATCAGAAAAATTTCGGGTTATTATATTTTTTTGGGACTGAATATTCATTTTTTGATTCAAAATTTAAACGAGTTCGAAAATTCTCGTTTTCTGCTGCTCAAAAATTTCAAATTTCATTGAATTTCCAATGGAATTTCATTAAAAAAGTTATTAGATAAGACAAAGTACTAGTTCTAACGGCGGACTAGCGCTCGACAAGATCTACTAACACACCTCATCAAACATTTCGCTAAATTTACCTAGATTTTAGCGCTTATTTAATCTAGCCTCGAAACAATATCGAATTTCCCTTACTACGATAATCAGAGATAATTTAATCTGCATTCCCCCCCAGATCAATTATTTGCACCAATTTAGGTAAATTATTCAATTGACACAATTTCTCAGTGAGACTCTTCCCTGAATAAAACTAATTACCATAATCTCAATGGAGTAGACATTTCAATTTTCAATAAATTATGTAACACCGGATTCACTCGGAGCAGCGAATGATTTCGAACGTTGAAATCCCCATTATAGTCTGCGAAATCAATACCACTTACTCCATTTACCAGTTCAGCGGTACGAGGCTAATGAGTCGTTAATCAATGGAAGCTCGTGTCCAATAGATTAACAAGCCATCTGAATGATCGATAAATAATTAACAGCTCATTGTCTTCGATTCAGGAACTTAACAAGTTGAAACATTTTCGTCCGGAATTATTATTTTTTCAAACGTTTAAATTTTGGAAAATCTAATTTTTTAAAGTATTAAATAAATTTCTGGAAAAATTCTAAATATGAATTATTATTAGTTATTTTACACGCCGTGGCTATTCGCACCACTACACACAGCGTGTCACACGTAAAAATTCATACAAGACCCGAATGAAAGAGCGAGTCTCCAAATGGCGTGCAAATGATTCTAAAGATGATTTTTTAACCAGGAGAGACTCCTAGACCTCACTGGACAAAATAACGATTACTGCTATGAAGGCATCGTCGAACTCGGTCAAAAGGACATCCAAACAATTTTTTTAAGCCATCATTCAGTCAATTCAGACCATTTTTTTTGTTATCGTGGGACAACCGATTTTCAAAAAAATTCGATAATTAAAACTAATCAACGAATTAAATTTTAAGTAATGGCGATCGATAGGGCTCAACAATACCTACTACATTTGAAAGAGAAAAACATTCAATTCCATCCATTCATTTAAAAAATCCCAAACTTAAATTCGAACGATTACAAAGCTTCCATTCGGAAGCAATACCCAAAGTGCCTGAATATCCTTAAATCATTGGCTTTTCATCGTTCCCAGTGTTTCAATGGCCATTATTATTCATGAAGGCAAATGGTGATTTCGAACGCTGAAGACTGGAGTGCAGGTGAATAGGAGGGTATATCAGCGCCGGTGATTCAATGAATTCATCCATTAACCGATTCCATGAAAAATTTCACATTCGACTTCCTCAGGTCCCCGAATCACCCATTCTCACTGCAATATTCATTCAATGGTTAATGTTTTCGTGGAGGTTCGCTAGGATCCAATCACAGATGAATACCAAGAGAGGGATGTGTGATGTATTCATCCGTTTCGTTTACAGATTGAATCTTGAGCATCGCCAGGGCGGATCAACAATTTGCCAGGACCATGACTCTTCAATAATCTTCGACTTTCTTTTGGGTTCAATTTTGAAACTCACTGGGAGCTTAATGGGACACAGTGACTGGGCGAAAATCATTCGCGAGGGCAAATCGTTTTAAATCGTTTCAATCTTCGAGTAATTATCAATACTTCGGAGCAAAGTTGCTGGTTTTTAGCTGAAATATCGAGCATTTTCACTCATTTTGAGAACATTTCCTCTAAGAATCGTAGAAAAAAGTTCTATCCATTAGTATTTTTCTCTTGAATAATGAAATTGATCTCAAATTGAATTAAATTGTCATGTAACTTAAAAATCTTTTTCTCTTGATCTAAAGTTTTGTCTATGAATGGAATATTCTCCATAATCATTATATATTTGGATTCGTGGTGTGGTTATCGGGCAATTAAAAAGCCACTGGCGTTACGTGTTGAAAAAAGAAGTAAAGAGACAGTTTCATAACTCAAGCCTGGATCTCCCCAGCAGGGGCCTTTTTGGTGCCGCCGCCGCGCTCGAAACGTCGTCTGCATACTTAAAAATCCACAACGTATGCGACGCATCTGTATCTGTCTTTCATTGTGTCGTTGATTTTTTTCCCCCCTTGATCCTCACCCCATCGCCACTCACTCGGTTTGCTCGTCTATACGAAATTCCAAGGTGATTTCTTCCTGACAAAACAATTGATTTTATCGTGCGATTTTACATTTCAATTTAATTCAGAGAAAAAAAATTCACCATTGACATTCACTCATTGTACTCATCATTCATGCGTCAGACAGAAAATGCGTATTTTTTCCAATGCATTTGCACGGTTTGGGAGAATAAAAAAATTGAGAGAAATATTTTAATTACCGATTTTTAAATTTATTATGGCCGTGACTATTCGCACCATTGTGTAAATCACTCCCGTACACTCCATACACTCCACGCATGCGTGAAGTTTGTGTGTTTCACGCAGCCGAATTTTCATACTGCTGTGTATTTCACGCCATATAGTCACGGCCAATTATTATTTCTGCAATTACTGAGTTGTTAATTATTGACGTGAGAATATTTGATGGAGCGGAACAGATTTAATTACTAATTAATAATTAATTCAGCAGAATTAATTTTTTCTCTGTGTTTTTAAATAAATAAATAAATATAATGTTTTTCTTAATTAACTTTTAATAATTTTGTTCATTTTGCTTTGTCAATTTTGTTGATAAATACAATCTTTTTGTTTTTTAATAAATAAATAAATAATGAAACTGTTACTCATGTCTAATCAAACATTCTGATTTCCGGAGTTAAATTTCTCGAAAACAATACTATTTTCGCGATTTTGAGGGCTCTCAACCCCTCCCCACTGAATCAAATTACCGAGACATTTCTCTTCACACAACGTATGCAAGGGTATCATTCAAAAAAAAGAGGGGAGACAGCCGAGAGGGTGGTCTACCATCATTTCTCCTTACTCACCCATTCGCCCTTGTACATACACAAATTATCGTATCATTAATAATTCACGTGTGAGTTAAAGTGCGCGCGTATAACGCCTAGTGCACTACATTATGTATACGTGTTCTAGGCCCCGTCCAGAGCTCTATCTATGGCCATCAATTTTCCCTATGAAAAATTCAATTTGGCAGTGGTGTATTAGAATCAGCCCCGCTGTTTCCACTTCTACCGGATCGAGCTATTTATTACGAGTTGATTAACCCCTTCTTGCGGGCACATGTAACACCGTTCGAACTTAATATTGGGGGCTGATTACCCCGGAGACGAGCAGTGTCATTTTATATCATGAATAATTAAGTGGAGATCGTGGGAATGAAAAACTATCTATTTCCATTTGATTAGAATAACTATTTATAATTTTTGCTACCGAATGAAAGCATTGTGATCTTTCAAATTTAAGTTTTGGTTTTTGTGTGTTATATCGCATGTGTTTGTGTGTGTGTGTACGAATGTAACAAAATTTTTCTTCAGTTGTTCGCCAATGAATGGATGGAATGGAATTTTTTCTTCTAATGTAGATATTGTTGAGCCCTATCAATCGCCATTAATTAAAATTTAATTCATCGATTAGTTTTCTTCATTTTCGAATTTTTTTGAGTCATTCTCGATGAAAAAAAAACTTGTCTCCAAGGAGTAAAAATAATTCCCGGTCAAAAGAGGATGAAAAAATCTGAAGGATAGTTTGATCTTTTTTAGAATCTCCATTAGTTTGAATTGCGCCTCACCAAAAAAATTTCGGTTCACACTAAAATGACTTCATTTTTAGCTCTTTATTTTCGTAATTTTCGAAATGAACTGAATTATCTCTCCATCATCCGCATCGATTCCAATTTATCAACGATTCAAAATGAACCTTCAAAGACGTCATTCCCCCCTGAATTCGTAATTCCAGCCCCTTTTTTACTTCCAGACTCTTCCCCGCAGTTTAAATTAATAACTGGTCGGTTATTATAGATTCTAAATCAATGGAGAATGGAATCATACTCCGCTCCAATGACACCAAATCCACTTCCGCCCTCTCACATTTCTCCGAATATCCCAAAAGATGACTGATAAACGATTGAATCGTTCTGCTCCATTCATTTGAATAATTCAACGGTAATTAATCCGATTAAGCTAATTAATCCGCGCTGTCGGAACCCAATGAATCGTTTTAATTCAAGTGCTTTCCATTAATAAATAATTTGTTTTAAATCGCATTTCTTCATCGGACGTGAGCAGCAGTGAAATAATTTAGTGGATTGAAATGATGAAATGGAATGAGACGATTCTACTTAATAATTCTCTGCTGATGTCTCTAAACATGACAAATGTCTCTAAAAATGATGTCTGTTTTCTGTTTTGTCCTGTGGGGTCTAGGAGTCTCCCCTGGGTTCAAACATATCTTTAGAGGCATCAGAAAGAGCGCGTCGAGAAATGGCGTGCTGATGCCTCTAAAGATGGTTTCGAACCACGGGAGTTTTAATTTTAATTTTCTATAGAATTTCCAAGGTTTTAATATGGAATTTTCAAATTAAAAAAACTTGCCCCCAAGAGAATAAATCCCACCTCGTTTTGCCCCATCCTCCTGAATTATTCACTCATTTATTTCAACTGAAATCAATGATGGAATATCGAGTTTAATGTTATCGGAAGGTCGGTATCTGAGTCAAAGTAATATGTATGATAATTCAAACATGCCCACACCTTATAATGGTCGGTTGTGTATCCAATAATAAGAGCCTCGCCCCTTTCTACAAATTGAATTCAGCCACCTCCCGTCCAATCTCACATCTCAACCAACAGTTTAACCTCGGGTAATTGTATTAATAACTCGAAACGAGCTCCCATTCACAAAGGCATACGCTCAATGAGTCCAACTTACATTCAACAATGCTATCACCTCATCATCTAGAATTGTAAAGGTTTTCGTCGTCCTCAGGAGCGGGGGATTTGAATAATCGTGTAAGATGGCTTATCGGAGGAAGGGAAGATGAATAAAACGGTCTCGAAGGAAATCGTGTACTACTAGTCGATTTAGAGGGATTTCAAAGGCGTTTTGAAGGGACGACCGTAGTTTCGATTTAACTACTGTGCCCGTGTTGGTAAGACAGATGATTTAGGCTGCTGCCACCAACTACTGATAATAGATCGATGGGATCGTAGACAACTGCAGTAGTTCGCTACTGGTATTGCCAAGAGCTGCGGTGATATTTCACTGCATTTTTTCAATAAATAAAAATTGCACTCTGGCTTTGGCCAACTTTTGGTCCTGGGCTTTCCCGAGCATTTAACAAAAAAATTATCAAAATCGATTGACTATTGCCCCATCGACTGGACTAGTAGTTCTGAGAATATTTTTAATGACCCTCTTTAAAATAATTGAAAAATTAATAATATTTTCACTGTCTTCCCATTTTTTCGTTTCATTTCGCAAATGCTATTCGCATTCTCCAGTCGTAACTCAATCCATAATTCATCACTGATTGATTAATCATCAGTTTGCGTAATAATCAAGGGAGATTGCACCCAATAATGGTGCAGAGAATAAATATTCACGAAAGTTGGATCTCGTTCGGAAGCAATATATTGGAATTATTTGGGACTTACCGATGATGTCGCAGGGACGAGTAACTCAGATTCATCAGATTTTGGGATTCATTAGACAAAAGTCTTACCTCGACCTGAAAAAATGAAAGAAAGAAAACAATGTTAAATTTGCAAATGAGTAAAACCTCCATTCCGTTAAAAAATCTCCGAACATCTTCCTTGATAATACCTGAAGAATATTTCGAAGACTTTTTTCATTCAAACTTGGGTTGTGGTTTTAACTCCCGTCAGAAATTTCAATTTTTTTTTTCATGCATTCATTTGAATTTTCATGCAATTACAACAGCATTGGATTCATTACAGGGTCCAATCACTGACAATAACACATTTTGGAATTACTGAATGTGAGTAAATGAACAAATCTCAAGTCAATTAAGAAAAAAAATTGAAGAATTATTAAATCGTTTTCTGTTTTCAAGCTTCGACCCAGTTGTTTTTCAATTTTTATCATATTATAGTGAAATTTTTAATTTTCATGGAAAAGTCAATGGAATAATTATTTAAAAACTTGGAAAGTCCCAATGAATAGAGGTCGAGGTGGCAAAATGAACACTTATGAATGTTTTCTAACGTTAAAACCTCACTGAACTGCTGATAAAACAGAATATTTTTTTTCTTAAAGAGTAAACTCCTTCCCTGTGCAAGAGCCCAATCTGACATGAATTGATCAATTTATTCCTGAGTTATGAATATTTTAGAAAAGTCTAAAGTGTCCGTTTTGCCCCCTCCCCTCCCCCTAAACAAATTCGGATGACTGAACAAATATTTCATAATCCAATAATTGTTAAATCAATCCCATTTCATTCTTAACTTCACAATATGACGACTAATAATTTTATTTCGCAAAAGTATCATTGTGTTTACCTCTCACCGGTGACCTCATCGCGCCGGTACGCCGACATCAGCTGACGCCAGCGGGGATGCATCACAACAAACACTCAACCGACTATGGGGGTCTCACGTGAGAGACTGCTGATGTACACAAGTCCAATAACATCACCAAAAATCTCACAAAAAACACTTAAATGATTTTAAATGACTCTAATTAACTTGAAAAAGCACTTAAAACACAATACGTCGAATTGTTTCCGTTATTTTCCACTGAATTTTACTGTCAGTAATCACAAAATCCGAATGAACGACTAAAAACAGTGAAAGTGTTCCAATGCTACATTTCCCGAAGATGAGCATCTCACGTGAGAGTTGAATAATCCTGGCCACTAGCTGACCGGCCGGTGGAATTCGAGACATCCCATGGCGAATAGAATGCGTTGATGTACACAAGTCCAACAAAATCACCAAAAATGTCACAAAAAACACTATGTCCAATGGTTCCCGTCATTTTCCACTGAATTTCACTTTCAGTAATCACTTCACAGTCTTCTATCACCCACAAAATCCGAATGAACGACTGAAAATAGTGCGAATGCCAACGTCACGTTCTCCAAGATGAGCATCTCACGTGAGAACTGAATAATTCTGGCCACTAGCTGACCGGCCGGTGGAATGCGAGACATTCCATGGCGAATAGAACGCGTTGATGTACACAAGTCCAACAAAATCACCGAAAATCTCACAAAAACACTATGCCCAATGGTCCCCGTCATTTTCCACTGAATCTTATTGTCAGTAATCACTTCACAGTCTTCTATCACCCACAATATCCGATTAAACGACTGAAAACAGCGCGAGTGGACGCCTCGACGCGACGAGTGATGCAAGAGCATTTTGGCGGGAGGACCGACTAAATAACAACATGGCCGCTAGCTCGCCATTTGTAGCCAAAACAATGGGACAACGGAATGGGACTGCTGCGCGCATTCCTGCGCAACGAGACCGGAAATTTTTGGCGTTGCAAAATGTAGAATAAAAAATGTTAAGGGGAGACTACTATGAGTTTTAAAAGTCGTGGGTTATTGGGGTGAGACTTTTCATACGTTGAAGATCGATTATGACGATCTGAAAACGAATAATTAGTGCAAAAAAATTTTTTTTCATTGTTCGTTTGCCCGAAAATGCTTAAAATGCTAAAAACAGTCCAGGGCCTCCAATTTTTGAGCTACAAAAGAATTTTTTTTTTTAATTTTTCGGGAAAATGTGTGGAACAACAATTACGAGCCAGTTTTTCGCAATTCGACTCCTACACAGCTGATTTCGTTTTTTTTCATATAAAAAAATCAATATTTGTGTAAAAAAATACAAAAGAAGCAAATTTGGCCATGTGAGAGGCGAATTGAAAAAGAATCAGCTCGTAATTATTATTCCACATATTTTTCCGAAAATTTTGAAAAGAAAAAATTCTTCGTGGCTCAAAAATTGGAGGCCCTGGACTGTTTTTGGCATTTTTAGCGTTTTCGGGTGAACGAACAATAAAAAAAATTTTTTTGCACCAATTATTCGTTTTCAGATCTATATAATCGATCTTGAACGTATGAAAAGTCTCACTCCAATAACCCACGACTTTTAAAACTCGTAGTAGTCTCCCTTAAGGAAAAAAATGAAATGCACGGAATTTTATTGTCAGTGGAATAAAAAATGTCGAATAATAAAAATAACAAAATGGAGGAAAATGTGGTGAATCCCGTTGTCCAATCCCTTTGGCCTTGTGGACAAAGGATTTTTTTTGTGAAAATTGGGGGGAGGGGGTAATGGAGGGAAGCTGTTGATTTTTACGCGGGAAAACTCGTTCCTCCCCGTCTAATTAATTTTTTACTGGGCGTAATTGTGGAAATAATATCTCGAATGAACGACAATATTTGTTATTTCGATTCTGGCAATTGGCAAAAAATTTGCGACTCGTTTCTCCAGTTCACGGAGTGATAATTGTCGGGATGTCTGAAAAATAGGGTTAAATACTCACCGTTGTTGACATCGTGGGAAGAGAAATGCTGTCTCGAACGCTATTGTTCAATTAATTGTCCATGTGGGGAGATTTGAGGGGAATTACGGTGATTTTATTCATCAGGAGAGGCTCCTGCAGAAAGGCGATGGCATCGGTACGACGAGTGAAGCCGGAATGAGCGTGACGCTACTGGCGATTCGCCGCTGTCCTCTTCCCCCCCTTTCGCCCCGCCAACGAGGCGCCGGAGGCAAACAAAGGCACTGACATCCCATTGGCCGAGAAAACCGTTGAATGTTTGAAATTGGGAATTTCGAGTTTTGCATTCAACTTCGGTTGCAAATTAGTTTGCAAGTGTAATTATGGTTTATAAATGAATAGATGGCGTTATAAATAAAGTGACAAGGCAAAATATTGTGTGAATTATGGAAATCGGATCCTGGGGTTCGATAAATTGGTGAATGAGATCTTTTCTACTGAGAAATATCTCTTGAAAAAATGTCTGTAAATCCGAAAAAAATGAATTTGTAGGAAAATTATAATTATTCTTATTCAATGTTTAGAATCGAACGTCATGAAAATTGAAGGGCAAATCCAAAGAACGAAAACGATTTTTTCATTAAACATTTGTGAATTTACAATGTGATTGAGCAAAAATAATTGAATTAAAATTGAAATTTCATTTCCAGTGTAGTAATAATTTTCAGGAGAGCAACATCAAATTCAACTTTGAGGGAAAAAAGTATTAAAAAAATTACATTAAAAATATTATTCAAGAAAAAAATCCAAAAATAAGAAAAAATACTGAAAATCAAAAAGAACGCCAAATTTTCACCAGTGCAATAAAAAAAAATGAATGAATAAAATAAACGCCTTCTCCAAATCTGTTCTCATATATCATAATATATTCCATCGACATTACACTCTTAATAATTAATACATTAAATACATTTGTCTCATTATTACAATAATCATTAACAATGAAAACGCGTAATTGCATAGAAGCGGGTGTTTCTTTCACAGTTCGATCAATTGTACATCAATTCACTGATCATTGGAAGTGGAGAAGTAGTCTGTTAACAAAAGTTCAGGAGAAAGATTATCCGAGGGTTGCGTTCTGCGACATTAAAAATTATCTAATAATTGTGAAACAACCCTTGATGACTCAACACGTTCATCAACGCGAATATAAAATAAATCGTAGTGAAACGTGACTGAATCAGTGGCTCGTCGACGTTTTCTCACTGACTAATGACTTAAACAAAGTATATCACTAAAATTGACTAAGTAATCTACACTTTTTTCCTGAATTATTAATAACAAAACATAAAATATTCTGATAAATTCAGTAGTGGCTTGGGGAATGTAAAAATTCAAATTAAACATTTTCATTGAATTTTGATTAATAAAAAAAATTTTGTTCATTATTTCCAATTTTTCCTGCAACTCAGAAAAAAGTCTTGACGCTTCCCTCTAAAATCACAGGAAAAATTACATGATTTAACACTTAAAAAAAAAATTGAATCCTCAAGTTTTCATCCATTTCATAAGTGAATTATCCAAGTAGAGAACGTATAATTAATTTAATAATGGCAAAATCAACGAGCCACTGATCACCTAAAAAACGGAAAGCGTCGCCTGGTGACGGGACAAGTACAATTACATAACATTCTTCAATATCCGTAATAACAATAATTCAGTTTTTTACACAGACACGTGGGGTATAATACTAGTGCTTTAGGACTCTTGCTGGTGTACGTGAGGGAGTAATCACACATTACCGACGTTAATTAGCCTTTCGATCTTTAAATATTAACAGAATAATTATATTACAGGGTACGTTAGTCCTTCTTATTGTCGGTGGTTTAGGTTTTTCTTTGACTCCGTATAAATAATTTCAGCGGTTATTCGATTCTTCGATTGAATGAAATGAAAGGATAGTCAATTCGTCAATTCAATATTCATCTCGGGGACAAGTAACTTCAGGAGAAAATTAATAGTCATTAACCATTTTCTCTTGAAACCCCTTGTTAACATTCTAATTAGACACTCAATTTGTCGTTGAAAACCATCTATTCATTCGAAACTTAAATATTCTCAGTCGACTCTTGTGCGAAATTTCCAATGCTGTCATATAAAAAAAAAATATTTTCACTTCCAGAAGTTAATGGAGCAGATGTCCAATTACGAACGCTTTAAATCGATAATATTCCTGTCTCTTCACATAATTAATTCACGAGTCTATTCCACTGATGGTTTGAACAGTTAATCGTTCACTCGTTAAATTTTCACACTTCATTCAACGTAGAATCCATTCAACCTGTGTTACATACTGTAAATAAATAACAATCTTACTTAAAAATTGAAATGATGAACTGAACGATGAGTGGGAGAAGACTAACAGAATTTCAATAATTAAAATCCACGTGATGTGTGCTTCGATACCAGCGAACTGTCGTCCGTAACATTTTATATACATTATTGTGTATATTTGGTATTTACTTCCAGTATTCCATATCTCATAAAAAAAAACAAAATTCACTAGTGAGTTTATTAATTTACCTTTGCTATCCTGCATTCGCCCAGTCAGCTGTCGAGAGAAACAAATTGAACTATGAATTAAGAAAAGAATCTTTTGTAAAGAATAATTCTCCCCTCGTTTACTCTCCTGGTCGATTTATTTATCTATTACTCGATTAGACGTTGAAACGTGTCTCAGAGCCATCAGCCAACATCAGGGTGACGGTGCGATTGTTGATCCAGATTAAACGGGCCAGCCGCATTGGATTCAACCTTGCTACGTCGTTTATCGGTGCAGTACTGTACGATTTTACACAACGGGTCTGGGAATTTCCTAGGCCGAACATTCCGCTGCTTGTTTGCTGCCAGAAGCATAATTTGTTTTCCGTGCAGGAGTAACTGACTAAGAATTTTCCCTCCGGTGAGAAAGCGCAGGCAGTAACTGGGGCTTGATGAGCCAAGACAGTCTGACACTTGACAGTGCCACGCAGTTCATACAGTGCCAATTGTCCACCCCTGCTGCCAACGGATATTCTCCTCGTTGCTGAGCAATGACTGACCTGATTGAATCTGCATACGGCTGGGAATACCTCGTTCAATGGCTTTGTCTTCAAATGACCTGGATCCAGACAATGCAGAATGATATCCATTACCTCAACCAGGAGATCGCTCATTTCGCTCTGCATCTTATCAATCAGCTGCTCCACAATCCTCAGAATTTCGGGTTTAGCCCTGGCCAGAACACTGGCCCCCAAATTAACATTAAGAGTTTGAGCATTCTGCTGAAGTGTATTGAACCTAGCCACCTCCCTCGCCATAGTAGTGATGAAGGCAGCAGGCCTAGCAGTGGCAATCAACGTCAAGGCATGCCTCGACGTTCTGCAGGTGTCAGCAGCTGGAGTGAGTGGAAGTCCATAAGTCATGCTGGGCACGAGTTTATCGGCATCGCAGCACATCTCCAGCAGCCCCAGGAGTACCTTGGAGACATCGAGATAGGGTTCCCAGACAGTGAAGCCCCTTCCAATGAGATCAATGGCAGCTCTTCTCAGGGAAGTGTGAAGAGGAAGTTTGGGGGAGGACGGAGCATGCAGGAGGTGCATCAGGGCCATGCTGGTCAGCCTCGCGAGATTATTATTCCCAATGCCAAAGCCCTCGACCACTGAGCTCTTCCTCCTCTGATCGCTGTCACGCTTCTGATTGTTGGCAGCCACATCCTGGCCAAATTCAGCCCCAATGACCCCTAGAAGTACAACAGCAGTCGTCTGTTTCCTCTTGAGTTCAGCAACACTCGAGGGCTTTCTCGCAGCACAAATTTCCTCCGCCAGCTCCTCCTCCTCGTCCTCCTCCTCGGGGTTCGCCTCGACCACTGGGGTGGGACTGCCTGAGGGGGGCGAGTGGTTCTGGGGCTGGGGGACTATGGGCTCCTGTGTGCTGTACATCGGAAGGTACTGCGACCAGCTGTCCACCAGGGCTTTCCTCCCCTTCGGCCCCATCCTCCCGAGTTCAGCTAGCAGCAGTGCCTGCGCTGCCTCACGCACCTCCAGGCACTGGTGCTGCCATCGCCTCGCCATCATCTCCACCTGGAGGCGCTTGAAGGTCTTCGAGCCACCCATCGCTGTCACCTTGTCCGGCAGGAGGACGCAGTGCAGCGTCGCCAGGAGGCTCCAGCCTTGCTTTATCTGCGCCTGCTGCACAGTGAACATCTCCTCGTTCTCCTCCTCTGCTTTGTTCCAGTTTACACCCGCGCGATTCCCAGGTCGATGCATTTTACGGTTGCGCTCTTGCTCGGGGACGAAGGTGGCATTGTTCATGGACATCAGGGTGTTGGCGAGGGCCACCACGGCGAGGAGGTGGTTGCTGGTGAGCGTCGTCGAGAGCTCCCAGTGGGCTCGCGCTGTGAAGGCTTTGGTGAGACGGTCCTGGTGGACTAGCTCGGCGGGGAGACGCTGCTCGAGCTTTGTGGCGGGCTCACCTGCTGGCTCCAGGTGGGTTTGCCAGGTCGGCAGGAGGAGAGACATGTAGCCTGCAATTGGAATGAGCGGTCGGGATTATTATCCGGAGTTTAAGGATGTCCAGGGATTTTGGATATTTTTTTCTCCAGTGGAATGATTTGCTGCTTTTTTAGGCGGACATGAGAGATTTTGTAATGATTTCATTATTAAACACGTCAAATTATGAATAGATCCATAGAAAGGCAAATTCTAAAGTCAATTTATTCGAAATTCATGGAAATACTTATACCTCCTTTCGACAAAACCCCGAAAGACACTGGAACCATAGGTCTCAAAAGTCCCAATTTGCCCTCGCAAACTCTGTCAAGATCAGGATCCATGCCCCAGGCATGAAGAAGACTCAGTAATAATTGTGCAATCTCCATCGTTATATTGGGTTCACTGAACGTTCCACTCCTCTTCAAGGGATTTCTGGAGCTATCGCTATTGCTCCAGCCTTCACCTGCGAAAATTCCCAACGATCGGACTTTTCCTCATGATTAATTAACAATACTACCACAACCACAACATCTGGTAGAGTGCACTGACGCAGTGAGAGCGTGCAGTGTGCTAAACTATTAAATAAATGGAATGAAAAAAAAATTAATGAACGGTGAGACTCCATCAAGCGGTACTGCAAGTGTTCAGAGGCATTTAAGTATCAAAATGCATGAAATAAATCAGCGATAAATTAATAAATGCTAGAGGAATGACTGTCAACATCTGTCAACATCATGAAATGCCTGGAAATAAATCAAAACATAAAAACAAGTCTAAATTAAACGATTCTAGTTAATTTCAACCCTTCAAAAGCATTTCGAAGAAAAAAATAACAAAGAAATTAACAAATTTATGTAAAATATGGCTTGAAGGATCGAAAGCATCTCTAAAATTAGCAAAAAAAATATATTAGTCCTCCTATTTCTATGGATGTAACGAAACACATAAAATTTTGCTGCAAATGAACGATGGTGAACATTGACGAAATAATAAGCCAAATAAAAAATGGAACTCCAGTGCAACACATGCGACGATCGAGAGAGCGGTGAATTTCTCTCTCGATGGGCTGACCTTTACCATCTAGTGTTGACGGTTTGAGGCCAACGCTCTCGACCTTTGCCTGCAATTTAGTGTGAACATTCTCAGCGCCCTCCTTCATTTTTGCCAAAATACCTGTGGAAGGAATTTCAGTTTACCCTGGGGAGGTTCTTTCCAATTGCTACGAATGACAACAATACAAGATTTGCAATGGAAATTTAGGATTTTATCGGAGGCTGCAGTTATCAGAGTAATGAAGCCCAGTTATTGACAAGTTGAACTAATTTAATAAAATTTAAGGAATTTTAATAAAATTTTAATAAAGTTGAATTAATTTTTTAGTAAAATTAAATTAATTTAATTGATTAACCATCAAGACTTAATTTTTTCAATTAATTCGGCTTATTACCCTTGCCACATCCTCAACCAAAAATTAAACCAAAAACTCTGCGTGAATAATTATTTTTTGCGCTTTGGGATCAACTGAAAACGAAAAATTGCACCTCATGATCGACGAGTAACGAACAACAATAAATAATAAGCCTGTTAAACAAAAGAGCATATTCAGGGAAGAAAGCTGGGTGTTACGATAAAGTTGAGGAAATTAATTTGATGAGGATCACGATACCGTGTCGGTCTTTCTCCTTGAGAATTCTCTCCATATCCCCTGCCTTATCCTTCACGCGACCGAAAAAGTCTGCAAGGACACGAGGAGTATTTAATGGTACCATCGTTGCATGATCACCCAAATGCAGCAAGTTCATAATAGCAATTTTCGTTGTTCAGAATTTTTTGCAAGCATTTTTCTTTCAAAAATGCTTCACATATATAGCCCCATGTTTTCTCACTTCATGCAGGCTTACCTGCAATTTTTTTATGGGCATCGGGACTTGCTGACTGGGTCAGTGCTGCAACTTTTTGATATTCAGAGGCAGATATCAGCCCCTGTGCCTCCAATGATCCAGGAGACATGGCACCATACTCGTCGCTCAATAATTGTACTGTGTAAAAATATTGTGAGCAACAAGTATTCGAAAATTGTACGTTCAACGCTCCTCAGATATATTTTATTTCTGTAAAATCATTGATGTAAATACTCCATACACGAACGATTTTACTGCAAGAGGTCATAGGATTCGAGAATAATAAGAGGGACTAGTGGAAAAGATTGGGAATATGGGATATTTGATCCTACCTATTAAAGCCTCAATGTCGAAGAACATGATGTGACTCTCTGGGTCTTTGGGGTTGCTTCTGAATCCCTGGATCATCAGTGGAGCTCCCTTCGTCTTGATCTGATTACCGTGATCGTTACCATGCCCTCCGTGGAGCTGCTGGAGCTGGTGGAGGCCTCGTTGAGTTGCGTGACGAATCGCGGATAAATTTCTGTGCCTCAAACCCCTAGAAAATGAATTCACTATTTGTAGGTAATTTTATATTTGTAAAACTGTAATTTTGGGGAATTTAATTGTTATTTTCAGGAGAATGACATTCGATTTAATTCAAGGAGGAGTGAACGCTGATTCCGACTATTTAAGCGACGGGCTATCCAGAACGCTCAAACTTTTTCGGAAAAAGTAAAAAACAAAAAATTTTTTTTTCACCCGGGGCCAAAGTGTCAGATCTTGGATTTTTCCAGGGGGAAAGTCGACTTTCGCCAAAATCGAATTTTTTCGCCGAGTGAAAGCTAATTCCGACTATTTAAACGACGGGCTATCCAGAACTCTCAAAAGTTTTGGGAAAAAGTAAAAAACAAAAAAATTTTTTTTCACCCGGGGCCAAAGTGTCAGATCTTGGATTTTTCCAGGGGGAAAGTCGACTTTCGCCAAAATCGAATTTTTTCGCCGAGTGAAAGCTGATTCCGACTATTCAAGCGACGGGCTATCCAGAACGCTCAAAAGTTTTCGGAAAAAGTAAAAAACAAAAAAATTTTTTTTCACCCGGGGCCAAAGTGTCAGATCTTGGATTTTTCCAGGGGGAAAGTCGACTTTCGCCAAAATCGAATTTTTTCGCTCAGTAAAAGTTGATTCTGACTATTTAAGCGACGGGCTATCCAGAACGCTCAAAAGTTTTCGGAAAAAGTAAAAAACAAAAAATTTTTTTTTCACCCGGGGCCAAAGTGTCAGATCTTGGATTTTTCCAGGGGGAAAGTCGACTTTCGCCAAAATCGAATTTTTTCGCTCAGTAAAAGTTGATTCTGACTATTTAAGCGACGGGCTATCCAGAACACTCAAAAGTTTTGGGAAAAAGTAAAAAACAAAAAAAATTTTTTTCACCCGGGGCCAAAGTTCAATTTCAATTTTCTTCGTTAACTACGGAGTCAAAAGTAAAGAGAATCTCTTGTACCTGAAGAAATGAACAGCAGGATTAGCCAGCCCGAGTTCCCCGCCAGCAGCAGAGCCCCCGGAGGCAGCGATAGTGTTTTCATCGCAAGCATAGAGCACCTCCTCAGCAATAATACCATGGAGAACCCTGTCCAGATGTCCAGTCTCCATCTGCCAAACGTAGACCGCTCCATCGGAGCACCCGATGATCATGAAATCATCGAGAGGCCTCCACTTGATGGTGACAACGGGGAACAAGTGTCTCGAAGCCAGAACCACGCATTTTCGTTCAGCCAGTGAGAGAAGTGTCACCGAGTGATCCGAGGCGACACTGCACACGCACTTCTGGATCCTGGGGCTGCAGTTGTCGGGGGGAACCATCAGCTGGGTGATCTCCCCCGCGTGGACGCAGAATCTGTGGATCAAGGTGCCGGCGTAGAGGTCCCACAGGCAGACTGCAAAGTCCACGGATCCCGAGACTAGGTGGGCCTTGTCGTAACGTGGGGCTGCACTGTGAGGGTACAAGAGACAATTCACACGACCCGAGTGGCCCAGCAGGACCTGGTGGGGCGGCCAGTCGTCGTACTGCTGGTGATTGCCGTGGAGAAGCTGCAGCATCACCGTTTGCGTCGCTGGGACGATTATAATACTTCCGTCCTCACGACCAACTACCTGTTGATTATTTATTTGGAGTAATTAATCAACAAGTGCACTTGGTGAAGTCACAGGCTTCTCTTGATTTAAGGACATCCAACTACTTTAGCTATTTTTTCTCCAGTGAAATTTTTCCGGACATTTCACAATGATTTTACTGTTTAAACTCTGTAGGCCTGAATTTTAATCTTGATATTGAACCGTTAGAAAACATTTTAAAACTTGAAACAGAAAAAAATTAGAACGTTTACTTTTGGAGGAAGACTGAGGAAATGAGTTAAAAATGGAAATTTTTGAAAATTACGAGCAGTTTATCGTCATTAACTTATTCATATTCAGGATTCCACCAGAACTTGATTTCATGCCTAAAAAATAAGACTTCCGAGAGTTTAAACAATTTAAATTATTTATTCATAAAGAACGAATGTTTAAATGAATAATAATTCTATGCAAAATGTAGTTTAAATGACGCTGAATATTCATGTTTTTTTTTTTTTATTTTTCTCAGGCATTTTAATTCACAAATTTGATGATTGAAAATGGCTGTCCTTAGGATTAATTTTTCATATTTGGGAAGGTGTTTTTGTTCCAGTTTTTCTCTTTTTTTGTGCAAGCTAGAGATCTCATTTCTAGCATTACCAATGCGTCACTTTATGAGAGGCAATTTTGTTGTTGAAAGCGGATCAATTATTCATCTTGCGATTTTTTTTATTCAAACAAAATTTAATTGAGAATATTTTTTTTGCCTCTCAGTCATGAAAACTCATGGAAATTCTTCCTCAAATTTAAAAAAACAGCTTCAGTTCAGTAGAATTAATTTTTGTAATATTCCTTGAAGGACTGGGGCAAATCGAATAGTTTAAATAAATTGTTTCCTGTTATTTATTATAATTTAATGGAGAAGCATTGTAGTAGAACGAACCAGTCTACTCTGTTGTGGAAGATAAATACAAGCTGTCAACTTGATTCCATGACTGTCCCCAGAGTCCAACTGATCCAGAATACCAACAGGTGGTGGTTTCATATCCTCCCAAGCAGCCTCAAGACTCGTCTTTATCGTGGGCGCCAGAGTCGGTGGATCCGACTTCTCATTCTGCGTTATCTGGAGCACCTGCTGGGAAGTCACCTCCGGCACTGTCCAGAGGATCACCACACCCTCGCTGTCACCTCGGAGTAAGTACTTGAGAGTCTTGTTCTGACGCTGAACTGTGACTAGGCGCATTGCGGGGGGACACGACAGTGGCTTCAAAAAATTTAGAAAATTTGATAACAAATCTACAAACAATGAAATTAATTTACTGAATTAAAAAAATAACAGGATAAGCCAATATCAATTGCACAATTTTATTTCGAAAAATGATAACACAAATAAATAAATAAATTTTCTTAACATTAGCTTTGCGTTTCGATTTTCAAAACAATATGAAAATTTTATTTTTTTGCCATTTCTAATAAAATCATCCTTTGGGTGTAAAGCGAATTAATTATAAATTATTAATGAAAGAGGTAATCTTGAATAATTGCAATTAAAGAATATTCAAATAACCCAGGATAAAATAGGGCTTAAATAAAACGTTTGATGTTCACTAGATAAATTTGCAAAAATAGTTAACTAAAGTAATGTTCACTTACCTTATCCCCTGGTTGTGTCAAAATATAGTACAACGATGGTTGATCATTGTCAGTCGACTGTTGATGGAAGTTCGTGTTTTCTGCCACGCTACTGCACACCCAAACAAATATTAATGGAACCCCCACTCCCCCAGGCTAAATCATGATAAACAATTTACGAATATCCTGGGTGATTACAGCCTTACACATCCGTAAACAGTTGACCATAAATTGTTCAAAGACACGAACACAGAGAAGCTAGCACACTCGCATTTACACGACTTATACCCCAAATGTCCGATGAATTTAATCAGGATTTTTTAAAATCAATGAGAAAACTTGTCGGGAAATTATCAGTTATCATAATTTCTCAGTCACTGCGAATCACAATAAATTATTCAGAGAACTTTCCACGTTCGTATTGCACACAAAGCTGCCAGAAAGCGACAACAACATAAAAATCTGAAGAAATATCGTGATGGTGCATAAAAGAATGAGTAGAATGCAATATTTGTGATGAAATTGATTGAACAGATACCAGAACCCTCTCCCCATGGAAAAATGATGTCAATAGTGCAGAGAGACGAATTAAAATCGTCTTCAGAGTTCTCTCAACCGTTTCTACTGATTTATACATTTAATGACACGTGAAATAGTGAAAGAGTGATGAGAGAGAGAGAGAGAGATACGATAGGACAGGCGTTTAAAAGGTAGATTATCATATGTATTATGGTAATAATGGGGTTACCTGCTGAGAGCCTTGCCCTTCAGCTTGCTACAATAGACCAGGTCCCCCGGAGATTGTGGTAGTAATGATACGTGATAAGAAACATTCACCAAAAAAAAACAAATGATGATTTTTGCGTTAAATATCGACGGAAACAGATGATTCAATTAATTGTTATAATCGTGGTTATTTCGATCGTAGAGATGGGATCGCAGTTTAATGATTAGTGCGTTATACAAGTGATCATGGGCTTTATGATTAAAGAAATATGTTCTCAAACAATTTTTCTTTAAATTAAAAAGAGAAAATTGAACATGTGAAGTTTAATTTGTTTTTAAAATAGTTTTTTTTCTAATGAGAATTGTTCAAGAACATGTTTTTTCGCTCAGTGTACGAGTGGTCATGGGTTTTACGATGAATCTTCCAATTTTATGGAGATAAAAATGCTGAAAAAATCCTAATTACTGTTCTGAAATGATTAATTCTCGTTGTTCACAATTGTAAAAAATTTTCAAACACTTTTGAAACTTTTTTTCAATGAAATGTCATGCAAAAATCGTAAACTTGATATTTCCACGTATTATTCTCAATTTCATTGTGGTTGAATGAATGATCATAAACGAATGAAATGACAACAAAAGAATTAATATGTGCATTGCCAGCAAGTGTTTTCATCGAGCAGCCGCAATTTCATCTGATTAAAATAAGTTATAAAACAGTATAATCTGCATTCTTTGCCATTTAAACCCCAACACCAACACTAGAATTCTAAATTTATGATTAAAAATTGCCTAGATTAATCTACATTTCCATGGTAATTATTCAAATATCAAATAGCAGCGCGTTAATGATTATTATTAAACTCTGTATTTTGTCCTATTATTCTTATAAATATACTTTGGTCAATTAATTTAATAATGCAATTTCGGCGTGCAAAGTAATCTACCTTTCGAGCTGTACCAGAGCCCTACAACCAATGGAGAAAAAGGAAAAATCAGTACTTGGAGAAATTCAACAAGAAAATAACATGAAAATAACATCTACTCTCAATCAGTGGAGGTTGAACCTGACTCGACAATTAACGGCAAAGTTCGGATTTTTTGTATATTATGAACCAAAAAATTGTATCTGGAATTCGCTGAATTATTGTGTGAAAAAATTTGAGAAAATAAATGAGTTGAGGTACGAACTTTGAAGGCAATTTGTACAGGTAACCGTGGCCCTCGTCGCTCCATACGATGACTCTGTCAGCAGCCAAGAAATCACCAGCCATCCACCGTTCTCCGGGTCGTGCTGTCACTGAACAGAGGACTGAGAAATCTCCAGCGTCAAATATCTGAACAAAAAAATTGTAGAATTGATTCAAGACTGAAGTTATGATTTGGCGAATTTGTTGAATTAAATTTCAGGGAATTCATTAATTGAAAATTTTATGGAGAGTTATTTCCGCTGAAAATTTATTTCATTTGCTTAATTTCATTAAATTCATTGTGGGGAATGAAAATCCTCATTTTCTTCATGATTTTTCTTCATTCACTGGATGCAAAATATTATTTTTTCTATTGGAAAAAACGAAAATGGCCCAATTGAGAATAATATTAATTATTCGTGTGCTGTAATTACCTGCCAGTACTTTGAACAAACAATGAGAACAGTCCTCTGATTGTAAGGACAGCAGGTCATCGCGAGAGCATTGAGACACCTGATCTGCTTGCTCTCGTGCTCATAAAGTGGTTCACTATTACGATTCTCATGTCCCAATAGCGTCCACACTTTGACTGTCCCAGTGGTGGAGAGTGCAAGTACCACGTCATCTTTAAAAAATTTATTCAGCTGTTGCATGGTATTCGAGTTAAATTCTCGAACATTACAAACAAAGCTACAGTATCCTATTTTTTTACGACCCAAAAATCCTTTTGAAACTCAAAAATTCCTCCGCATGCCCGAGTCCCCCTCCACTTGATCAAATCCTCCCCTTGGTGAGGACAAGCACATGCTCCACATGAATTAATATCCGATCAATTCAATCATTGCATTAATATGAAATTAGTTCATCAGTTGACAATGATATTCTGAATTTTTATTATGTTCACTGCATGCAGTCTTCTGTCTACACCAGAAATTTATTCCAATTTAAATTCAAGAACTTTAGTTGTGACATTAGTTTCGATTTTAATCAAATGAAGCAGATAATATTGAATGTGAAATTAAGGACGGAATGGCGAATCTTAATGAGTTGAATTAAATTAGTTTTAAAAATTATTTTTTCAACATTTTTTTCTCAACCTTGATCATTACAAAGATCTTCAAATAAAATATGGAATACGATTCACTTGAATTAATTTTAAGGAGGAAATGCCCGCAAAAAATTTTCGAAATAAAATATATATTTTTTAAATTTGAAATAAAAAAAAAAGAATAATAAAAATATTTAGAATTCTAGAAAAATCAACTCGTTTTATCCTGTCCCACCACTCCGCCACCTCGTCCTCTCCCGAATGAAAAAATTAGTTGAAGAATGAAAATAAATCCAAAATATTTTTATTTTAGTGAGCGAACACTGCGCATGCTTTCCGTAATCACCAGAAAATAAAGACATTCTCATCAATTAATTATTAAATACTCTGTTCTGTGTATACTTACGACGTGTATGGTATTGCTTAAATAATTATGAGATAAATGGCGTTGGGAAGATGGTTTAATGTGGAAATGGTTAATGATTAATGAGAGATAATGAGAAGGCAGTAGAGATATATACAGACTGATTAATCGACCAAAATCAATAATGAGGTATAAAAAATATGAAAATAAATATTTCCGCTGGGATAATGAGACAGAACACAATGACGAATGATCGAAACCTAAAGAGTTCGTGATAAAGAGACTGATCAGCTCTCAGAGAACCAGCCCTTTATCTCTGAAACGTATGTACATGCTGGAACATTGAAATTATCATTAACTTGAAAGACTCTGTCCACTCAAGAAACTTGTTACAAATTTTTCCCAAAAGCTAACTAATTAGCTTTCATAAAGAAAGGTTTTCCCTCGTTGTTAGTAAAAAATTCCCAATAAACATTGCCAAGAACAATTATCCTATTCATTTACTTTCGTTAAAAAAATTAATAAAAATAATTTCATCGTTTAACATTTGAGACTCGAGACTTGAGAAACAAAAAATTAATATAGGAGTAAAAAAGATCACTGATTGAGGATAAAAGCGTAGGTGTGATGAAGTGTAACTAACTTGTGTGCACGTAGAACCGACCTTTCCGTTGGGCCGGCCGTAGCACGTGCAGTGCGCTGATCCAGTCTGGATGTACACGTGAACTCAGGGTGAATAGTACTTCCAGACTGAATGGATCCATCACCAATACTTCAGGATAATACCTGGGGAGGTAAGAAAAAGAAAATCAAATATTATAATGTAATTTATTAAGCCTATTTATTTATTTTTTGGATTACCACGTTGATATTGTAAATGCGATTGGTTGTTAATATAAAAAAATAACAAATAGAATTTACTGTAATTTTTTCTATAAAATTCTGCAATAAAATGATGAAAAAAACAGAAAGAATTGGAAATTCTCACCCAGAACAAAACAACCTGACGTCCTCTCCCCCGGCAGACACATAAGGAAGCATCTGTGTGTGAATATTATTCAATTTAACAGCTTCACGACACTTTCCGTCTACCAAGTCCCAGGTGCACATCTCTCCACTCTCGCTGCTGCTCACGATGTAGTTCTGCTCCATTATGACACTGGCACGACTGAGACACATTATCGGAGCCGTGTGTCCGACCAGTAGACATCTAGGTGTCATCTAGAACCAGGGGAACAAGAGTTAAAAATTTAATTTAATTAAATTCCCTCAATTCTATTAATTTTCATATAATAATTTGCCTGAAATTTACAATTTCCATTGTATTAACGAATTGAAAATTGAATTGAGTTGAATTTCCCTGATTTTTATTAATTTTCGTAGAATAATTGATTTGAAATTAACAATTGCGATTGTTTTTTCATCAAATTGCCAATTTTAAGTTATAGAATTCCTCGAAATTCCCTCGGAAAATTGTTAACGCTAATTTAATTTGGTTTTATTTTATCATTATTACCTTTAAGGTGTCTGGGTCGACCTGCCACAGACAGATTTGTCCATCGTAGCATCCAGTGACAAGTGTCTTCTGGTCCCTCGATAGATAAATACATGATATGCAGTGAGTCGGTGCTATCCGGCCCCAGAGCACAATGGGAACTACCAGACTCGGGCCTGCCGTCATTTTGAATCAACCTGGAGACAATTATCATTCAAATTACCCATGCTCTCTCCATGCGTGAACATAATTAAACGTAATCAGCATTCTATTGGGTCTCAAGGTTCCGCGGGATTGGGCTATTATTAAAAAACACCGGAGAACACGTTTAAGCGGATGAATTTTACACTAAACGTTCGTAATGTAAAATTAGAAACTTTGATCTGTCGATATCGAGGGATGAAGTTTGTTGTGACTTTGTGAAGGGGAGGAGTTTATTTCGGTTCGAGTGGATGGAGAAATTATTATGAATTACGAATGGAAAATTCCCTTCACTAATGCCCCCCCAAAATTACGAAATTTGCTCTCCCTGGAAGGAATATCTAGTGTTAATTATCATCACGACCTCAAGAATTAAATTTAGAACTCAAAAGCCTAAATAATAAACTCACTGCAAAGAAATTTACGAACAAGTGCGTTGAATCGAATTAACGAATGAAAATACTTTTCTGAAGTCACTAAAAAAATAATTGCAAAAGCCCTGACCAGTTCTAAACACGAAAACATGCCAAAACCACTCGAGAAATCCGTGTCTTCACCGTATGTTCCTCGAACACTTCAGAAGACACTTGAAACCGTTATCTGTACCATAAAAACAAATCAACACCCATTCTTGCAGTTTGCAATAGTCGCATTCATTACCTTGACTCACAAAATCGTCTTCAAACTTCAATCACCGAAGATAACGAGTTAAAACATTTAGAAAACAGAATCTTCGTCGCGTTGAAATGCGAACGGAAAATCCCCTCCACCGAAATTACGAAATTGACACTGAAATTCGATGAAAATCGAGGAAGTGCTCTCCCTGGAAGTGATACCTCGTATCAATTATCATCAAGACCAAAAGAAAATTTTCCTCCAAAAGTAGACTCTAATTTTTTTAGAATTAAAAAATGTTTTCCAACGGTTCAATATTGAGATTCAAATTCAGAGCTGCAAAATTTAAATAATAAAATCATTACAAATGATAAATTAATTCCCTCCCGCCGCAAAATCATCTGCAAACTCCAATCCCCAAAGACAACAACTCGAAACGTTTAAAAAACAGAATCATTCTCGCGGCGAAATGCGAACGGGAAATCCCCTCCACTGAAATTACGAAACTGACACTGAAATTCGCGAAGACCTCGCGAGATAACTGGGTAGCCATCGAGGAAGTGCTCTCCCTGGAGCTGTCACCTTCCACCAATCATCATAATCTTCAAGGCCACAGTGAAACAACAGTCCCGATAACTCTTTGTTTATCCTGCCGAGCAAACGCAGTCATTCAAACGCCAGCAGCGGTTAATCCACCGCCAAAGATCGTCGAAACGTCACTGATAAACTCGACTATTGGATAATCTGTCACACCGGTGGGGAATTCCACTCACTCACCATACGATCTCTCATTTTCCTCGCCCAAAAAAATTAATCGATTGGGAAAAAGAGCGCAAAAAATTGAAACGAATAAAATTCGTTAATGAACCCTCAGATGTTCGTAATCACGCGACGACGGGGATAATTGAGAGAAACTGACTGATAATATTGCAACAGTGTCTGGCGAATCGCACGAGACGTCACTGTCAATCCCACACTTGTCGTCCACTCGATAATCCCTCGTATCCGACGAATTTAATCGAAACAAACGCCAGAAATGAAACAATTGCACGTGTAGTGACTCACCAGAACGGATGATTGACGACGGCTAGCGATTAAATCCACGCGAGTGGCTGAAGTGTGTCGAAAAACACTGGAGAATCACCTACGAGAGCACTGTCGGGGCCATTTTGGAATAGAGTGGGCGATCAGCTGTTTCCGATGAGCACTGCGCACATCTCGGACGCAAATCGTGACACTTTCGGGGAGCGGTCATTTAAATTTCTTCCGCGCTCCGAAATGAAGTCAACACTTCAACTCAGTCCCAGTGTTGATGAAAATTCTGATTAATTATAAAAATTAAGAATGAAGAGGGAAAGATACGACTTTTTTAATTGTAGGAACTCCACATCGGGTGAGTGAAATTGAAAAAATAATTATATTGAGGATTTTTTTTTAAGTGAGACTTGATTTATCGAATGGGTGATTTTTATTTTATCTCATGGTTTTTTGCTCCGAAATGTCATCAATACTTTAATAAATTTTTTAATTTATTCATCACTCAACCTCAATGTCGCGGAAAATTTCCGTTAATTGTAATGATTAATTGATTTTATTTTATCGTTTTTGCATCACTTAATCTCAATGTCGCGGGAATTTTCAATTAATTGTTAAAAATTACATTGGACATTTGTTTTTCAAGCGTTGAAATGAGACTTAATTTATCACATTTGCATTATTTATTCAGCCGAAACGGACGGTAAACTCCACTTGAGCTCACCCTCGCCGCTAAATCAAATGTTTGACCGGGATAAATAGGCAACCCACGTTGTCGACGGATCAATCAAGTAGTTTGAGACATCGTGGGGATACATGTCACTCCGGTGAGCCCGAGTTTATTCATTCATAAATTAATAGAATAAGCGAAAGAACTCATTTTTGGTATCCGTTACCCGCGATAATTGGTCAGGATTCTTTAATTGTTGAGGTGGTGTCAGCGAACTTTTTGAGATTCGGCTGTTGCCATCTCCAGCAGCTGATCCTAACCTAGAATATTCTTCGGGAATTCACTTTACTATTGTTTATTTTTTTTAATCGGTCGGTTGATTCCGAAATGTGTTTATTGATCGGAAATAAGGAGTACGAATGACGCGTTGATATGGTTTAGTCACCATTTTTTAGAGCCGCAAAAACAATTAATTTTAACAATTAATTAAAAATTTCCGCGACATCGAGATTGAGTGATGAATAAATCAAGAGATTTATTGAAGTGTTGATGACATTGCGGAGCAAAAAACGATAGAATAAAATCAATTAATCATTACAATTAAACCAATCATATATTTCATATATATTTAAATATTATTTTAATTTAAATATATATAATAATAATGAAGAAAACAATTAATTAAAATTTTTTGCGACATTGAGATTAAGTGATGCAAAAACGATAAAATAAAATCAATTAATCATTATAGTGAATTTTATCACTATATTGAATCAATATAATTTTTTCTTAAAAATAATATTTAAATATATATAAAATATAAATATTATTATTATTATTTTTATATATAATATAAATAATATTATAAAATATTAATATTATTATTATTATTATTTAAATATATATAAAAGATATATTTCATATATTTTTTCTATATAAATTGGGCCAATTTAAGCTATATTTCAATACATTTTTCAAAATATAAATTATTCGCGTGGGAAAGCCTGAAAACCGCGTTAGGATAAGCCAATCCCTCCGCCCTGACAGCAGAAGTAAACCCGCTAAATGTGTTCCACCAGCGCCCGCCGCCAGGATGAAATGTTACTACGAAGTGCTCGGGGTGCCCCGTGACGCAAGCGACGACGCCCTGAAGAAGTCCTACCGCAAGCTAGCCCTGAAATGGCACCCGGACAAGAACCTCGACAGCCCGTCCGAGGCGAAAGAGCAGTTCCAACAGGTCCAGCAGGCCTACGAGGTCCTGTCTGACCCTCACGAGCGTGCGTGGTACGACAACCACCGCGAGGCCATCCTGAAGGGCGGGATCGGGGAGAACTACAAGGACGAGTCGATAGACCTCTTCCAGTACTTCTCCCCGAGCAGCTTCCGGGGCTACGGGGACGACGAGAAAGGCTTTTACACGGTCTACCGTCGGGTCTTCGAGACGCTGGCAGCTGAGGACGAGGAATTCGCGCGGGAGGGGGAGTCCGACGAGGAAATCCCGAGTTTCGGCGACGCCAACAGCCCTTACGACGCCGTTGTGCACCCCTTCTACGCCTATTGGCAGAGCTACTCGACGAAGCGCTCCTTCGCGTGGCTAGACCCCTACGACATTCGCGAGACGCCGAACAGGCGAGTCCTCCGCCTCGTCGAGAAGGAGAACAAAAAGGTGCGCGAGAGAGCGAAGCGCGAGCGGAACGAGCAAGTCCGCAATCTCGTGGCGTTCATTCGGAAGCGAGACAAGCGAGTGCAGGCGCATGCGCAGGCGCTCGCGGAGAGGGCGCTGGTGAACGCGAAGAAGGCTAAAGAACGCCAGAGGCAGCAGCTCCTCGAGAGACGGAGGGAGCTGGAGAGCCACGCGGTCTCGGACTGGTCAAAATTCTCGAATATCGAGGCGGAGTTGAAGCGCATCGAGGCCGATCTGGCTGCGGAGTTTGGGGAGGAGCTCACGGGGGATGAGGACGATGAGGAGGAGGTGGTGAACTCGAATGCGCTGTACTGCGTGGCTTGCAACAAGATCTTCAAGACGCAGAAGGCCTTCAGCAATCACGAGAAATCGAAGAAACACAGGGATAATGTGGGGGCGATGAAGAGCGCTATGGTCGAGGATGACGAGAACTTTTGTTATAGCGATGAGGGGGAGGGGAATTCTGGGTCTGAGGGGGAGGGGAGGGGAGCTACTGGCCCGGAAATGCCGGACTTCTTGGTCAATCCTGAGACGACGAAGGGTGAGGATGAGGATGATGAGGCGTCGGAGGGGGAGTTAATCTCAGATTCTGAAGATGATGATGATGATGATGGGAAATTGGATAGAGTGGGGGAGAAGAAGAGGAGAGGGTATACTGTTGTCGAACCTCAGATGGACACGACAGGATATCTATTTCCGGGGAGTGAAGAGCCAAAAGAAATAGAGGATGAAGGCACGACTGAGGGGGAATTGGTGTCGGACCAGGAGGACGAGGAAGAAATGGTTGTGATGAGTAGAAAGAAGAAGAAGAAAGGAAAGGGGGTGAAGAGTCCTGTTGTCGACGAGAGTGACGAGTTCGATGGTGATGTTGGGTTGTCCAAGAAGCAGAGGAGGAAGAGGCAGAATAGGGAGGAGTTACTGAAGAAGAGGAGGGAGGATAAAATAGATGGGGGGGATGTCGAGGATGAGGGGAAGTCTGCGGAGAAGGCAGAGTCAAGTCTTCTGGGGGTGAGCGCCACTCCGGCTGTCAAGACGAAAGGGAAGAAGGCGAAGGAGTCGAGAAAAGCTCAGAAGCAGGCGGAAGTCAAGTCGAAGCCCCAGCGTGGCAAAGGGGAGGGGAAATCCTCGGATATTCCGGACGTCGAGCACTTCTGCGTGACTTGCAAAGCGGAATTCCCCAGCAAGAATAAGTTGTTTGATCATTTGAAGAGGACAGGGCACTCGGTTTACTTACCGACCACTGCGAAGTCGAAGAAAAGTCAGGAGAGGAAGTCCAGGGGGCGGGAGAGGCTCGACAGCGATACAGAATGAATTTATTTCTTTGTAAATAGGTGGATAGATGGGGAGGTGGGCGACAGAAAGATGTAATTAATATAATTTATTGTAATCTGTGACGAACTGACAGCAATAAATGGATTTTTTATCTCTGTTTAGTGGTGATGATTTTCCCAGATGTAATTAATGTGACGTATCGAATATTTCAGGTCACGATGATCAATACTATTCATGCAGCTGCTCATCACAGGTAATTAAGGGCGCAGGGAATGAGAGATGAATTAGGCAGTTCATTTAGATTTTCATTTCATAAAGAGCCAAAAGCACAAGGTCAATTACAGGATCAACTTGAATTATTATATTCAGCGTCATTAAAATGGCATTTTGCGCAAATTTATTACTTTTTTAAACATTCGTTGTTTATAAATAAATAATTGAAATTGTTTAAACTTTCGGAATTTTTTTTTACCCACGAAATCGACTTCTAAGAAAATTCTGAATATGACTAAATTTGTTACGATTTCGAACAAATGATTTTTATGGTGGAAAATTGATTGTTTATCAATAATTTAAAAATGCAAATTTTTTAGTTATTTCATCAATCTTTCTCCAAAATTTTTTTGTAAACTTTTCAATTTTTTCAGCTTCTTTAAATGTTTTCTTATCACTGTAAAATGTGAGAAAATTAGGGTCAAATGGGGCTCAACTGAAAGCTTTGATGTTCGACTACAAAAGTCAAAAATCATTTCACTGGAGAGAAAATAGCCAAATTATTGATATATTCCGTTTAAATAAAATACTAGCAGCTATTATTTCCGCATACAAAGACCTATTATTCTTTTATCCATTATCTATTTTTTCATTTATTAATTAATTTTTTCATCTCAATTATCTTGGTCACCCCCACTTAATGAATTGAGTAATTTTCATCTCTTCATTTTTTCCTCGCAATCGGACAACATCCATCAATAAATAAGAAACTCCTCGTAAAATCTGGAATAATGATCTTCAGGTCAGCTTCAACAGCTGTGAAGAAGCTGATCTACCCGGCGGCAGATCGCAACAAGGACCCGATCTTGCGAGTCCTGAAGAGACTGATTCACCCCGGAGCGGACCAGACCCTATTAGAGATCGCCTCAGGCTCAGGTCAACACGTGGCTCACTTCGCTCCTCACTTTCCCCAAGTGACATTCTACCCCTCCGAATTCGACGCCCATCTCCTGGGGAGCATCATCGCCCACACCCAGGACTTCAACAACGTCCGCGAGCCCCTGCACATCGACGTCTCCGCGGATTGCAGCACCTGGCCTGGTTCACCGTTCAAGGAGAAGACTCTGGATTACATCTACTGCGCGAATATGATCCACATATCTCCCCTGAAGTGCACGATTGGGCTCTTCAAGAACGCGGGAGTTCTGCTGAAGCCTGAAGGACTGTTAATCACTTATGGGCCTTATGCTGTCGATGGAAAAATCACTCCCGAGAGCAATGTTAATTTTGATAAGTCCCTGAGGTCTCAGGACCCCGAGTGGGGCCTCAGGGATGTCAGGGACCTGGAGAAACTCGCTCTTGAGAATAACATCAAATTAATTGAAATGGTTAACATGCCGGCTAACAACATGACTTTAACTTGGAAAAAAATGTGAAGTCGTCTCAATTATTCTTGAATTTATTCGTTTATGTCGCGGATACATCACGGAAACTTCAGTATTTTAGAGAAATTAGGGGCGTAATTGAGGAGATGAAATTCATTCAGACATCTGCATAATCGTAAATTTTGAATAAGTCAACTGTTAATATGACTCAATTTTTAAATTGATAAATTAGTCATCAATTAAATATCCATAAATTCGAAGTCTTTTTTATGAAATTTAGAAATATTTACTCAATAGGGAATTGGAAATTTAAATTATCAATTATTTTATTATGTCTCAAATTTTAGTGAGAAATGAGTGAAGTTTAATTATTTTAAGGCACAACTTCTCATAATATGTTATGGAAAACAAAATCACATTTTAATTGGAGAAAAATATATATAATTGAACATGATTTCTGATTAATTCCGTATTTGTCTCATAATTCTCTGATCCTCAGAACCTTTTCTGACATTTTTAAAGATTTTTTTGAAGATGTAATTCTGCTAATTCTTTTTTTAAATAATTGCGTAGATTGCACCCAGAAAAATGCAATAACAAAACAATTTGAAAGGGCTTTATTTAATTAAACTGAATTATTTTTATGGATGTGAGATCTTCTAGTTCACCGCTAAGAAAATAAATGATTATCGGAAGCGTCAAGTAAAACATTCGGAAATAAAATTATCAGCTCTGATAAGTTTTCCCCTTTTACTATCTCTCTATGGAGTGCAATGATGAAGATTAGATTATCGTCATTCTTCGCGAGGATTGTCACTGTGAATAATTGCAGTTTCGTTGACGAAAATGATTTGGTTGCTATTGATGGGATTGGTGTGTGCAGTCCATAGTGACACGGAGATCAGATGTACACCAGAATTCTGTGCGGTAATTAAAATAAATGCTGTCTTCATGTGTCATAAGATCTGTTGTCTCAAACTTGGTCAACTTATTCTATAATTGTCTTCAATGACATTTTGTTTTTACTTCATTTCAAACTTGATTAACTTATTTTATTATTGTCTTCAATAGTTCAGAATCATTTGGAACATTCTAAAAAATTCAGCAACGTTCTGGAACATTCCAGAACATTCTAGAACTCGCCAGAATTTTCTACAGAAATGTTGTTCTTTGGAATAGGATTACAAGAAGACAAAGGGGTGTCCCGAGTTGAGCGAAGCATGCAAGGCAATGAATGCCACTCATTCTGGGACACATCTTCCGTACCCCGATGTTTGCAATTGCTGTGAATATTGCCTCACGAATATTGTGGAGGGAGGATCCTGTACGACGGGCGCCCCGGGGATGTTTCCACCCACAGACATATGCGGTCCCGGTTTAGCCTGCCTTCGGCATGACAACGGGACGTCGACATGTCAGAAAAGCAAGTTTCGAGACTTAAACATTGACTTAATTAGCACAAGAATTTTATCCTTCCCTGATTTGTTTGTTTATTTTTTATTCAGTGATTTCTATTTTTAATTTTTTTGTTTTTAACGTAATTCGCTGCACGGAGAGAAATATTCATTTTATGTTCGAAAATTGATTGTTTATCAAGAATTAAAAAATTGCATTTTTCAATTATTTCATCAATCTTTCTCCAAATTTTTTTTGTAAACTTTCTAAATTTTCTCAGCTTTTTAAATTGTTTTGTTATCATTGTAAAATGTCAGAAAAATTAGGGTCGACTAGGGCTCAACTGAAAGCTTTGATGTTCGACTACAAAAGTAGAAAATCATTTCAAGAAATGAGAAAATTCGAGAAATATTCAACAGAAATTATATCTTTTTTGTAATTCCGGAGCGAAATGTGGTTGTATATAGGAAATTTGACGGAACTGTCGCGAAATTTTTACGGAGCGTTCCGGAATTTTTATCTGAATCTCCTGTGAAAAATTACGATACCGTCACTTAAATTTTCTGAGTCCACTCCGTAATCGGTGAGTGAATTGTGAGTTCCGTAATTTTTACTGAACATTTCTCTCCGTGTGCCAGTTCGAGAATAATTTAATGTTCGTGCAATGTGGCCAATAATGCGTATTTCTTTACAATTATGATTCCGAAATTTTTGGGATATGACACTAGTGATTTTAGTGGCGACTACAAAATGCAGTAAGGGCCAGAAAGAATGGGATCGGCGGAGGGCGGCCGGTTCAGCAGGTTTTCTAGAAGTGCGGCCCAAGTGCGATGACGATGGACTATACGCTCCTTTCCATTGCATTCCAGGATCAATGTAATTTCTAAAAGACTTTTCATTGTTATAATTCTTTAAATGTAGTTATGAATAATGTAAGTGCTGTAATTATGAAAATGACTGTTCTTCACCTGAAATGAAGAATGATTAGTCAATTATTGTAGTATAAGATGAATGCCCTCAGTTTTTCTCAAAATCTTACGAAAATTTTCAGATGCTACTGCGTCTCTCCGGAAGGCGAAAGAATTTTCGGCGAATTGGCGTTTCTGAATTCCGGGGATGAACTCAAAATGACTTGTGGTAGAAAGAACATATTCTGAACTGATATTTCTTTACGATTGATATCTGCAGACACAAATAAATTCCATAGGAAGGGATTCTATAAAAATTTCCATAGGAAGGAGATTTTTAACAGAAAAAATATTTTACAGCAAAAATCGTTTCATTTTTAGCTTCCGATACAATTTTTTCTATTGAGACGAAAATTTTTTTCCTTTCCCATTAAACAACTAAGACACAAAAATTTAGAGAATTTAAGCAGAGAAATTTTTATAGAAAAAATTCCAACAGAATAATTTGCAAAGAATAAATCAAATTCTATTGATTCTATCTATTGAATATTCCCTACTGAACATTCCTACTGAAAAAAAATTTGTGGAAAAAAAAGAACTGCGAAATTTTCCCATACAATCAGCGAACAACGAATGTTTATTATAATCCAATAGAAATTCAACAGAATTAATTAAAAATTAGTCAATTAATTAGTTAATTTCATACGTTAAATTTTTAAATAAAATTTTTTAGTCCGCATCTTCTTTCTCCCTGCAGGATGCTCTATAAACGACTGGAGAGCACGAAAGACGATAGACATCTCTCGCTGGGAGAATCTAAAAAAACCGGTATTCACAGCTCGATGCACCGAACACGGTCTCTTTGATCAATTGCAGTGTTTGTTAGGAGACAATGCGGATTGTGCATGCGTTGATCCCATGGAGGGCCATCCGAACACCTTAGTGAAGACCGTGAAGGTGAAAGAGATCAAAGAAGGACAGCCTCTTTGTTGTAAATAAAAAAAACATTTTGAAACTCACTAACAAAATTTAAGAAAACGCAAAAACTTCAATTTAAATTATTCTTCAATTATTCGATTCAAGTTGATCCGAAGAGACACACGCCTGGGACGTTCACAACAGATTGCGAATACATGAGATATTCATCGTCACAGTCATCACTGAGCAGGAAACCTCTCTTTAATAATCCGGTTTGTCAGCCCGATGGAATGTTCCATCGGGTGCAGATCTCAGGATCAAAGAAGATTTGTGCGGATCCTTCGGGAAATCAAATCACGTTTGATAAGGTTGGTTTCGCAGCCGACGTGGATTCACCGGAAGCTGTTGTCATGGATTGTAGTGAGTAAATTGCAATCGTCGTTAAAGACGAAAATATTTATTTTTGTGACAAATTACGGTTTTTTTTCACCTTTGGAAATCCTCCACGAACATGAAAAAAATTCTAAATTGTAAAACTTGCAATTTAAAAATTCTATCAATTTTTTTACGCATTCATTCGCTTTTTGTCAATAGGAGTAGTCAATGAAAAATATTCTACAGAAAAAATCAATCTAATTCGCTTTTTCTATCCGATTTATTTATTGAGATATTTTTTATCAAAAAGGAAAAAAATAGAGTAGAAAAAACTTAGAAAGCTCAGGTCGAAAAATTTCTATAGAAAATCGCTGAAAAGAAAAAGTTGTAGAGAAAGATGAAATTCTGGCGGTTTTTCCGTAAAATAATTTCTATTGGACATTAAAAAACTGCGCAATAAAAAACGTAAAAACGCGAAATTTAATAGAATTTTTTAACGAAATCGCGAGGTTTTCCTATGATTCATCAAGTAACGCGGTTCACTTTAAAAATTCAAACATTTCTTCTCCATCTCAGATTGTGCTAGAACCGTTTGGCTTCTCTCTCAAAATGGAATTGAAGAATTACCGAAATGCTGTAGCTTCGGTAATTTCGAGCACTGGCAACATCGACGAAAGCAATATTACTGTGTCGACGGGAATGGCGATCACATTGGACTGGAGAAAGACGCAGCAGAAGACTTGGATTGTTATAAACAATACAACGGGCAGCCCTGCTCCATACAAAATTCAAACTCATAGTAAATACTCGGGGGTCCGAGCAAACTCAATGTCTTTATTAAGATTCAGATACAAAAGTATGGAAACAACTCTTCTATTTCTTTTCGGTTATTCCTACAGAGGAATTCACTAGAAATCGCTACGAAAATTGTTACGCTAGAAAATCTCAAGAACTGGTTTGTTAATAGCTATGACAATAAATATTTTCGTAGATCTTATGTACAATAATTAATTCCAACTTCATATGTACAAAGCTTTCCCAGAGGTTTAATTCTCTTCGTCTCTTATCGAGTCATGAGGAAAATTGAGATGAAAATAAGGAGAAGATAGTGATGACAAGAGATGTTTTCTCCAGAGTTTCCATACCAATGGGCGAAGAGAGCTGAAACGAGACAGTTTCGAAATGAGTTATTAAAATTATGAGTAAGTAAAGTAATTTTGGTTTAAAATATTCTAGAAACTCTTATGAAGGGCTCCGACAGGCGAGCCAGTGAAATCAAAACTGTCTGATTCTTTTTGAAAATCGTCAATAAATCAAACGAATTTTAGATACAAAAAAAATCCGAGAGTAAATAATTAGAAATTTCAGATGAACATTAGACATTAGATTTCGGGGATAATTTACCTGTATCATCCTGACTCGTGATCCACCCAATCACCGGTTCCATGACATTCTGTCGCTGCAGCCATTTATAAAGTGGATCGAAGTATCTCATTAACGCAGAAGCATCGATTCTGTTTGTCCTCCCACGAGTCATTTCCCTCACGATGTCTTGCCAAGGCCTTGAAGAACCTTGTGACAAAACGTCCCTAGAAGAAAATTAAAAAATTTTCGTCATCATAAATAAATAAATTAATTAATTCCTCTTTTCCCTCCACTGAAACTCATTTCACACTAACGACAATAGTCTTCCGGCCTCTCTGGATCGGTAAAGATCGCAGGAGTGCAGGTCCCCTTTGTGTCCAGAAATATCACACAGGGTTTCGTACAGTTGGTACTGCATCACTGTTCCAACGAAATACCTGAAAACCGATCAATTCCACAGGCTTTCATATTTCCACTTCATTTTCTGACTCCACAGCATTCGAAGATATTAATTAGTTAATTGGGTTTACTGCAATTACTCAATGTAATTAATTAATTTGGTTTTACTGTAATTACTTGACGTAAGGAATGTCAGCCGGGACGTGATATTTCGACGCAGGATCGAAATCCCTCTCGATTCTCGCAATGGGAGGTACAATCCCCTGGTATTGGAGCCGCAGCTCCCACCAACGCGTAGTCATATCTGCAACTCCGTCACTGAATACTCGCCATCGCCACTGCGTGGAAAAATACCATCAACTTATTACAAAAAGTCGAATGAATAAGACGAAAGTTGAATGAAAATCAGTCTCTCATATTCTAAAAATCACCCCGTAGAATTTAAACAATTATTTATTGTGAAAGAAATGAGTGGGACATTGCCTTCCTCGCTATAGAGTCAATATATTTTTGATGATAAATTAGCAATTTGTTGAATGAAATTTCTGTGACGAGGAATTTTAATTTGAGTATTAAATTGAATCATGAAACTACTAAGTGTCAGATTTATTTATTGTCCTCCGGGGCTTGCGCACTGCCAGGCTTAGCTTTGGGAAGCGCTTCAATATTATCAAATATTTTATTCACCGTTAATCGTTAAATTTAGTAATTAAATTTTATAATTTATTAAATTTGTTAAATATACTCAAACCTTGCACAATATAAGGAGATAATTCTTCTTAATATTTTTGTCAAAATCTACTATTGTTGGCCATCCCTGCCCCGACGTTGCAATTTTTACCTTTTCCTGAATATTGACTTCAAAATAATTCTGTTCAACAACAGATGATGCAATCAATCTCATGATCAAACCCGCTAAAGATGGCATTGCTAAGAATATTATTAATCGCAATTGGATTCTGTAAACAATTATTTTCCCATTGTCTTAAGTCCAAAATTATTTACCCTGACGCAAAAAATTGAAAATTTCGTATTTAACGAATACAAAAGCAAAAGTCGCCCTTTAAAAGAAATCAAGATCGAATGAAAATTGTTGCGTTATTTCACCTGATCAACGATATAAGCAAACGGCAGATACACAACTTTCCGTAAAGCCATGAGCATCAGGAAGTTGATATTGCTCTCGTAATCCTCTGTAGAATTATTGTAGAGGCCGATCCTCTGCAAATGCCTCGGATTCATCACGGAGAGTTCCATTGCATCACTGACAGCCTCGTGAAATCCAGGCAGGGCTTCGTTTCGAAATATAAGGGGTTGGTCTTTGTACTGAAGGTAATACTCAATGTGCGCCATTTCATGGTGGGTTGACAGCAGATCTTCCATTGTAACTCTTGTACACTGTTTTATTCTGAATGCAATGGATCAAGGATGAAGATGACAAACGTAATGATGAATTATAAATTGCAATTATGAGGATGATGATAATTATTATTAATAATAATAATAATTAATTATGTTTTATTAATAATAGTTAATCGTTGTTATTTTAAATCATAATCTATTATTATTAATAATAATAATATTATTCATTGAAACATTCAGCAAGCTAATACATCTCTACCAATAGAGTAATTGAGACGAAAAAAAATACCTGTAATCAATGCGATTGCAAAAATCCCAAGCACTCGCTGTACATTTCACTTCTCGATCAATCGGCTTCTCAAACATGGAATATCTCCAGAACTCTGGGGGCATTGGCTTCATTCCGAGGGATGTAAAAAATTCTTCAGACATTTGGAACATTCTGAGAACAACAGGATTAAACGCTTTCGAATCAAATCAAATCACTTTAATCCTTAAAAAATTTTCGTAATTTCATTTTCAAAAACATCATCTTCAATCCATTTTATTTCACCTCTTCGTTATTGCTGCAGTTAATCGCATTAAAAAAATCTGTGAATGGAGGAAACGAAGTGTACCTTAACGGCGTGAATCCCTGGATGATCATGTCAAGAGTAACGTCGAATCGCCGGGCAGCAGGGAACGGCTCGACGAGATCGTAGATCCCCTCCCAATTCTGCGCCCACATGTTCCCCAGCAAGTGCGCGGGGAGAGGACCATCAGCCCTCACTTTATCTCCGTATCTCTCAATTAGCTTCGTCCTGACGTACGTGAAGAGATGCTTGTACAGGGGAGTGATTGCAGAGACCACTTCCGCGATGTTCTGCTGGAAGTAATCGTCCTCGTAGGCCTCTCGCATCTGGTCCCCGGCGTCCGAGAAACCGTTCAGCCTGGCCGCTTGGTTCGCCAGCTGCACGTATCTCATGTACTTGTTCTTCAGGGGAGGACCCACCGCCTCTTGCCACGCTCTCCAGTAGTGCAGGAGTTCCTCGTAGTCCCTCGACTTCGCCATTATTCTGTTTACGTCTGGAAAATGAAATTTTTTCCATTTATAACTCGTCGAAATTTTTTAACGGAGTGGAAAAAATTTCAATTATTTTTTTAAAAAATTATGAAAAAATGTAGCAAATTCGCTTGAGAATTCTACTGGATTTTTATTCAATTTTCTGTTAGGTTTTGCAATTTTTTTTCCATAAAAATGTCCAATGGAAAATATTCTATAGAAAAAATTAGTAGAATTTCATTTTTCTATACAAATCATTCTACTGAGATATTTTTTACAAAAATTCGTCAACTTAAATTTTCGAAGCACTTTTGTTCAATTTTTTGAAATAAACAGAGAAGAAAAATCGAGGGGAAAACATTTGGGAAATTCATGCTGAGGAATTCCCATAGAGACAATTATATAAAAAAATGAAATTATCCCGTTTTGTCTATAAAATAATAATAATTGTTTCTACTAGAAATTTTCTACGAAACGAATGGGATTTGTAATAGAAATTCAATTGAATTTTCTAGAATTCAATTTTTTTATCGAATTTGCTAGGTTTTTCCGTTATTTTTGTTTGTCTCTGGAGATTTTTGAGGGGAGAGGAATTTTACCGTGCTCCATGTCAAGATCGCAAGCTGTTCCCATTTTTTTGTACGGGCATAATCGCGCCCTGGTGTAGGATTCTTTCATCTCCACGATCAAGTGATGGATCTGAAATGGTTTGAATTCATAATGCACTGAGTTTCCTATTTTTTTCTTTTCCAAAATGAATAATAAGTAGAAAATCTGAGGTGATGGCGAATATTTGTGAGATAAATTATCATTTCCGCAGTAAAAAAAAAGTTGAGGAGAAAAGAATACATTTAAAACCAATTACTTCATTAAATTTATCTTCGGTCAATGAATTTCTTCCCTTGACCGCGATAATTTTTAGCTGCCTCCTAGCCAATGGGTCGGGGATCCTCGTCCAGGCGAAACTGACCGCCTTTTTCCACGAGGACCTCTCGAACTTCAGTTTCAACGTTTGTTCCTCCAACTTCAACAGAAAATGATGGTAATAATTTCGAAGAGAATTGGCGAGGCCATTCTATTCTGTTAAACTCATGATTTTAGCACCATTTTCCGTCTGTTGTAGTCCGTGATGTTCGTCGCGAAGTTCCACTGCGTCATCATCGTCCTCGTGCAGACACTTGAGGCCTCTCGGTCGTACTCCCGCAGAAATTGCAGGGCCTCTCCCAAGTTGACATTGAGCCCCTGAATACAAAAGGAATAGAGATTTCCGCAGTGAGCAGATAAAATAGTATAGCTCACGCAGTTATTTTATTACAATAATTTTAAAAATTGCATTTCGTAAAATTACGAAATAAATAATTTCTTGAATTATAAAATAATTCAAATAAAAAACTTTATTTCAAATAAAAAAAATAATTAATTCGCGGCAGATTTAATGACCCCTCATTAACACACCAGAGTCCCCTCGTCAAAGATATCTCTGCAAACTTCGTAAAATAAACAAACAACGACTGAAACGGATCCCCTCATTACAGATCCACTCGTAAACGAACACAATTAGAATTCTAAACAGAGCCTCTGACCATTAATGAACCAGGGAACAATGGGAGTTCTGCAGTGCAATAGTTCTATCGAATTGTATCATCTCTGGAGCACCGTTAAACGCCGATTGGCGAGCAACAACGAAGGGCGTGAAGATGCTGATTGAGGATTGCATCTCAATCGTTGTATGTAATGAGTCCAAGTGAAAGTTGTTCGTAGAGAAAAAAATTTCATTTTCAGGGATATGCCGATTCATTTTTATTATTTCTTTAGTATTTTTATTAGCTTTTTAGTCATTATTTTAGTATTTAGTATTTTGTAATTTACTGTTTTTATTAGTTTCTTAAAAATTTAATAGGAAAATTTAGCGAATTCGCTAATCAATTCGATTGAAATGTTTAATAGAAAATATTCTATAGAAAAAATCTGAATAGAATAAATTGTGTACAAAAATCGAATTCTTATGAATTTTTCTATAGAGTATTTTCTACTGAACATTTCAATAAAATCGGCCAAAAACTAATAGAAAGCTCAATAGAAATTTGATAGAATTGTCTAGCGAATTCGCAAAATTTTTCTATTAAATTTCAAATTCTAAAAAAAATTAAATTCTAAAAATGTCCCTGAAACTCGTAAATTTTTTTAATTTTCCGAATTGATAAATTAAAGACTCTTGGTCTTACCTCTGTGTAACGTCCATCGCCACCTCGACAAATAATCAACACTCCAGATAAAATCCACAACCATGAAAAGTGCAATTCCATTTCTCGTGATTAAGCTCGAGATCTCGACGATTGAAATATTTTTAGCTCTCTCAAATTTTTATGATCATAATTTTGTTAAGATATTTGCTGTCATTCACATTGTCGTTCTATTTTACTTCGTCACGGTCTCAGTGTACATTTGGGGGCCTCCAGCGGGATAACTGTAAACGGTCTTATCGAACAATTGCCCCGTTAGCCGAAAGCACGTGCAGTACCTGAAATAATAAAAGGAGTAAGGGTGGTCAAGTGTCTAGGCAACAGTGGTAAAAGCTGGGGTTGAATCACCCTTACGGTGGGACGGGTTTCTGCAGTTGGGGCGGATCGATTTTGGGGATGGGGGCAGCACGAAAATATTTCACAGAAAAATTAAGCGAATTTATTTTTAAAAAATCCATGTAACGTTTTCTGTCAATATTGCCTGATGTGTCTGGCTGTAATTTTGTTCTATTCATAGCTATTATTGTAGTCATAACAAGAATTTTTTAAAACTGCATTTTATCTTTTTTTTCTATTTTAAGGTTTTCTATTTTATTCTATTCTATTTATATATTTGTATATTTAGACTTATAAATTATTTTTATAGCTATAAGCATAGCTATATTTCAACAATTTCTGCGATTTGAAATTAGTCAATTAATTTAGATGAATGGATTGTTTATAGAAAAAAAAACTGTAAGACCGAATGGGCATGTTTATAGCGCGCGAGATACTCTAGTCGATAGAAAATTCTATTGAATTTCTAAAGAAAATGTCATTTTTATTATCAATTATTATTATTAATTGAGTGTTAAAATTTCTTTCCAAAAATTTACCCTTAATAAAAAATGAGAAAGATCTCATCAAATCCCTCCCGTATTTTCACAATCACAACTCGATATTCAGAATTCCTCCGCCTCAGTCTCAGTCTAAAAATCACCACAATTGACGTCTACTCATATTTTATTCCCTCCGCTTACAATAAATTACTGATATCACAATTGTTTCTGTTTTTCTCTTCGCCTCGATTCCGTATCCGTGCGTGTCCCGATAAAAACTGAATCCACGAGGGTAATATTCCACAGGACGTCGTCCAGAGCACCGAGTAGAGGAAGGGACAGGCATCAGCGGTGCATGAAGCGTAACCAACAGACTCAGCGCGGCACGAGCCGAAAATCTTCCAACGTTAAAAGGAGACTGAGCACGATTATTTCGACGATCCTCGTGAAAAAAATTGGAGGCAAAATGAGGATCCAGTGGGACAGTTTCACTGTGACCCCAAGTTTCATGGTTCCACGAAACTATCGGGTCTAATGGCTTTCTGTGTTCTCCACGCATTTTCGAGCTCTCGACAATTGCTTCGTGCGCACTGACCTAGCTCGACGTCATCCAGAAAATGATCCCAACCGTACGAAAATAGAATAAATGCCCTGAATTCCCCGAAAATAAAGTGAATGGGGAAATTGATGATGAAATGGCCGTGAAAATGCGCCTGTTGAAATTTTTAAAATAAGGGTCAGGAGGAGGGATTGGAAAATTATTGCAATTTTCTAGGACGTGGTTGCGTGTTGGAAATCGTGATAATTGGAGAAAATTATTTTACGTAATTGATGACTGGAGGAGAAATAGGGAATTATGGGTTTGATGAATTAGTGGATAAGTGGAGGATGTTGATGGTTATTCTCGGAGGGAACTTTTCACCTTTGATTTGAAGGGAAAATTCTTGGAATATTTAAGTTGATTTGAATTTAAGGGGGAATTTGAATGAATTTTGCAGGATATTTCAATTCATTTTCTGGGCACTAATATTTTCCTTTCAACATTTTATCATAAACTGCCGAATTTTTTAACAGGAATTTTTTACAATTTTTCCAATTTTTTTCAAAAATTGGAATTTTTCAATTATCTCATCACTTTTCCTCAAAAAATGAACTTTCTAATTTTTTTATCAGATTTTTAAAATGTTTTCTAACGGTTCATTATCGAGATCAACCATCGGTAGAATCATAAATTCTAAGTAAAGTTAAATTTTGAAGAAGTAAATTGCTAATACTCATTAATTTTAAATGATTAAATTAATCAATAATTAAAATATCCAAATTCCGCACTATTTTATCAATCAATAATTGAGTTCGAAAAATTGATCATCATTTGACTAATCGCAAATCCCTTTTACGAAATTTAGAAATATTAGCTCAAGAGTCAATCCAAAATTTAAATTATTAATTATTTTACAATTTTCAAATTTAAACGGAAATATTCCAAAAACCAATGATGGATGCCGGTCCATTATCGAGATTCAAATTCAGACCTGCAAAGTTTAAATAATAATAAAATCATTGTTAAATGAAACCTCTAATGTTCGCCTACAAAATTAAAAAAGCGTTTCACAGGAGAAAAAATAGCCAAAGTACTCGGACACCCTTAAATATGCTTTATTTTATTTTTTCATGTAGCTAGGTGTATCATCGAATGAGACGCAGGAGTAGGCGTTTTCCGTTTTGCTTCCTTCAGCAAAAACAACACCGGTAACGACAATTACCCTGTGGTGCAATCTGTGACGGCCAGGACAGCGTGGCAATTACTCGTGAGATAATTGCGTCCACTCCTAGTCGCACATTAGAGAGCACGAACTCCCCGGTGAGGTCCAACCGAAGCAGAGGAACAATTGAAAATTTCTAGGGACAGTTTTTACGTCGTTCAGACCGATGGAGTCGATAGAAATCCATTGGGGCACCTCGTCATCCTGCAATGATTTCGGGTTTTATTCCCATTCTAGTGTGCATCGCGGATTCATGATGAATATGAATAAAATACCCGGAATTAAATTTTTTAGGGACTTCCGATTGATTCAGTAGCTTCTGATGCTGTTTGTACGTGTTCAGAGCAATCATCTGGATTTTTTTACGCCTCTCCAGTCGTTTGTAGGTTTTCCTCATCTCTTGGAGCTCTGCTTGCATTTTTATGAACTCCAAAACGTTCGGCATCTGCAATGAATTCAATATTAATTCAATAATTGACCTGAAATTTGAATATTCTATTAATTTATCTACCAAACTGCGAATTTTTAATTACAAAATTCCTTGAAATTTCATCTAAAAAATTTTTAACAGTGAAATTTTATCAATTATAAATTTATTTGTTAATTTAGTCGTTCCCAGAATGGACAACGCCATTAATCGCTCAATTAATTAATTAATTAATTAATAATAAACAAAATCATTAATTATCTTAATAATTATTTTTATAATTAATTGATAGTACTTAAGTTGATTAATTATTTTTTGTATCATTATTTTTATTATTAATTAATAAAATCATTAATTAATCATAAAATAAATAATTAATTAACTTTGATCACACGTTCATTACCTTTCGTTCTTCCATCAACTTCTTAATCTCCTCCATTTCCCTATCAGTTCTCTCCACTTCCTCCTTTATATTCTGACCCTCAACCTTCAGCTTTTCAATCTGCTTCTCCTTCAACTCAATCTCTCTCTCCATATTTTTGAGAACTTGTCGTTGTTCGTACAGCTTATTCTTCTTAGTGTTCAATTGGAGATTGTATCGACCGGTGATTCTCTTCAGCTCAGCCAAGTCCACGTTTTTCTCCTCGATTTTCTTCAGGTAGTCGTGATTCTCTATCGCGAGGACTTCGAAGTCTATCGGGTGCAGCGTTTCGCCGAGCTCTTCCCTCTGTTGCAGTTGGATTTTCGACTTTTTTATTTGCTGCTTTAGGGACAGGGTTTTTAGCCGCAGTTTTTCAACTATTCTGTCAGCAGCTTTTATCCAGTCCTCCATGAATCTGAAGGAATTTTGAGTGTGAAGCATTTGCATTTTGAAGAATGTTTCATGAATTCTTTACTACTCTACTTCTGAGTAAGGGAAAATATGAAATTTGTGGTCGGTTAGTGGTTAATCATTTCATTCATTTTATTTATTTATTTATTTAATTTCATATTTTATATTTAATTATTTTATTTTATATGCAAACTTTTAGTGGGCTAGTGATCAATCACATTATTTATAATCGTTATGTGATTATTGATACATTAAAAACGAAGTTGCTCTCATTGTGTCAAGATTTAAGAGAAGATTAAATTTTTTTTGACAAATACATGAATAAAAATTTCTGCTTCACGATTTTTTTATTCCAATAATAAACAAAAAATGCTTATGAGCAATAATTCTTTATTGGACAAGAAATTTATGTATTTATTTAGTTATTCTTTCATTTATTCATTTAATTATTTACGAATAAATATATTTTTTTAAGTACCAAAATAGAAACAGATCTTACGAAGCAAATTTTCCAAGGCAAGATAAGCGTAAAATATTCATAATTAGGTCGTCATTAATTACGAACTTCGGATATGATGAAAAAATTCAGTAAACCCTTGGAATTGTCCGAATTTCCTCCCGCAATGAATTCTAATTTTCCCGAGAAGTAAACATACTTAATAAGTTTCTCAGCTGGAAGTTTTCCGCTGACAGGATCGATTCCCCTCTTGATAACATTCTCCTCGAGCTCGGTCTTCGCCTCCTGAATGTCCTTAATCCTCAGCTGAATCTCCTCCACCTGAGCCCTGAGATTAGCCTTCTTCTTTATCGTCTGCTGCTCGAGGTTCACCAGGTGCTTCTTCATCTCCTCGATCTCCTTATTCGTCATTTCAATCCGATGGTTCAAGGTTATCCTGTTGATGAATCGCGAGGGAACTCGTAAAATAATTCTAAATCCAAATAATTTTAAGACGCAGATTGACTCGCCTCAGGTTCTTCGATTGCGGTATCAAAGCGGATCCGTAACGACGACTTCCTGTAGATGTTTGCATGCTCCTGTCTGTGCTCGGTGACATTGAGATTTTATCTCGAATCGATGTGGATCCACGAACACTTCCTGGGAAATTTTGGGTTGAGGTCATGGGAGCTATCAGGGATGCAGATCGCTGCACTTGTTTTGCTGTTTCTAGGACTTGTGCCATTGCTGTGGACAGGGATTAAATATTTTTTCTTAGTCATTTGAATTATGACAACACGCACGGAATAATTTATTAGAAAATAGGTTCATTCAATTAATTTCCTAGCCGATTTACTGGGCAATTTTATTTCAATATTCTGCGATTTTTTTTTTCACTGAAATCCTATCGAAAATAATCAACAGAATTAGATTTTTTACAAAACTTATTCTATTCAGATATTCTCTATAGGAATTCCTCGATTGTTTGTTCCTTCTCTAAGTTTTTTGGTTGATTTTTTTAATGAAAAGAGGGGAATGACAAAGTGGGAAACAATTAGAAAATTCATGTCGAGGAATTCCTACAGAAAATATCTGATCAGAGAGATGAAATTCCACTGATTTCTTCTGTAAAATAGTTTCGATTGGGCATTTTCTACAAAAAACGCGCTGTAAAGCCGCAGAGTAGTTCTGTTTAATAGAAATCCAACAGAATTTTATACAGAATTCTTTAGGTTTTTCTATAAATTTTTTTACGTGTCTACTTACTGACTAATGCCTGTGGGTCGTGTCTCCGCAAATACCGTTCAAACACCATATTCTCCAAAGCAAGAAGTTTGTTGGTATGAATTGCTGTTTCCAGACACTCTCGTAGACTTTCGTCACTCATTTCTAGAGGTAAATCATGAGAATTATCAGATGAATGCTCCGAATCAATCCTTTTCCATCCAAATTAAATTAAATGAATGAAGATTTAGAAAAATAGAAGAATACGAAGAAGTGAGGCCTTCGCGTTCTCCTAATGTTCAATTTCTCTTGTGCAAAAATTCCTGGCAAATGTGAAATTTTATTTTTTATTCATAATTTATTCACACCTTCATAATCGGGTTCTTCTTCCCAGCCCGTGGTCAATCGCGAAACGAGGCTGATACCACTGGCTTTTCTGGTAGACGTCATCTTCCATTGATATAAAATCGAAGACCATTGAATTTTCAATGCACAAGTCTCGTCATTTTAAATGCACTTTGCGCTTCTCCCCATATTCTCGGGTGATTAGTTTTTTTTGTGGAAGTGAGGTTCAGCTGCGGAATAGTGCTCCTCACATTTTCGCGGAAAAAGAGAAATGAACGTCGACGACTGCTTCGATGTTAAATCGATAGAATCTGCATGTACCTTTAGATTGCTTGCACATTCTGTTGTGTTCGTTAACCCTTTGTTGAGTAAATGGACGCACGAGACAATTTCATCTTCAGAATTTCGTCTTTCTATACAACATTTTCTATTGAGATGTTTTCTATAGAAATTTTTCGACAGCAATTTTCTAATTTTTTTCATTACATTTTTTTCTATCATTTTAATTTTAAAATTAAGTAAAAAACACCTGGAAAATTAGGATCGAGAAAATTCCATCTAATTCCATCGATGGACTAAATTTTTTGTCCTCTCGGAAAACTAATAAATCCCATCAACGGACCGTTCTTGCAGTAATAAAATCTAGCAGCAGCTTGGAAAGTGATTTTACCTTCTTACAATTACCGCAGACTTTATGGTTCCACTGGTGATAAATCACAGTCCAAGAATCAGGTGGGGTATAAATCATATTCTCAAACATCCTTGAGAACATCTTACGATTATTGCTCATTGAAGACTATCGGTATAATTTTGCATATAGAACTCATATGTGGCCGATGAAATTATCCAAAGTGTAATTTCAATCGTCAGTCATCGCTGGGAAGTATAATCAGATCGTCCGGGGATACAATCACGAACAAGTTTAGTCAACAAATCAGGCCTGCAAATGTTCAAATTGCTAATTCACTTTCTCATTAGCCTATCATTACCGCCTTTGTTTCTCTCTGCGCTCTTCCCACGAACGCCCAAGCTCCATTCCGTGGAGGAAGGAAGAGGAAAGCTCTTCTTTGCGCTCGATGTTGTAAGTTGACACTGACAAATTTGTGCACCACGATTTTTTTAATTATCAGGAATATAATGTGTTCATTAATTTAAAAAAAACGTTTGAGAAAGTAAAACCTGTCCAGTGATTTTCAAGAAGCTCATTCATTTCAAGAAGTTCATTTTTATTAACTGTTTTCATATCGTCTCACGACAGAAATTTTATTGAAATTCTAGTTGGGTTTGGCTAAACTTCACGGGCGGAAAATAGAGTGGTACAATGTTACTACAGATGACGGATATATTCTGGCTCTCCACAGAATTCTCTCGAATTCTTCGGTGGATGGGGAGAAGTCGGGCCCCAGGCCTGTGGTTTTCCTCCAGCATGGGCTGATGGCGACTTCAGATGCCTTCATCGTTTATGGCTCTCCCAGGAGTCTTGGTATCGCACGAAAAAATTTCATAAAAAAACGTTACGAGTCCGATAGAAAATTCTATTCGTTTTTGCCGATTTTAGTGAAGAATATCGCAGTCTTACTGCGTTTTTTCATAGAAAATGTTGAATAGAAGCTTCTTTATAAACAAAATCAGTAGATTTTACTATCTCCCAAATATTTGAAACAGTACATACTGCCTCGTATTTTTTTAAAATTTTGTTCTTGTCAATTCCAGGGTACCAATTATCAGATGCTGGATACGACGTCTGGATGGGTAATTTCCGAGGGAATACGTACTGTCTGACGCACGAAAAATGGTTGTCTGATAATTCTGAATTTTGGGACTTCAGGTTGAAGCGCATACTTTTATCAAATGAACCAAATCAATCAAAATTATTCACACGAGAAGATCTCACGGAAAAAACTAGCGAATTTGACCGAAAATTCTATTGAATTTCTACCAAACTTCTATTGAAAATTCTATCATTTTTTGTTTAATCTATTAAATAATTGCGCAGCTCACTGCGTGTTTTATTCTCAGAACATCTCCGATAAAACTATTTCCCAGATAATCAGGAGAATTTCATTTTTCTATCCAAATTTTCCTGTTGAGACGGTTTCGCTAGAAATTTCTCGACACGAATTTTCCAAGTTTTTTCCTCTATTTTTCTTCTCTTTTCATTTACAAAATCAAACAAAAAACAACGCAAACAAATATAAGAGAATAAATTGTAAAGATATCCGCTAGGTTTTTCGCTTCATTATTATCGAATTGTTTTCTTATTTATCGTTAGCATGGATGAGTATGCTCTTCAGGACCTTCCTCCGCAGATCGACTTCGTCCTCAAAGCCACTAATCAATCGTCTCTATCGTTCATCGGCCACTCATTAGGCGCCACCACCCACATAATGCTCCTCAGTGCTCGTCCAGAGTACAACAAGAAAATGGACTTTGTGGTTTACTTTGCCCCAGTCGTTTATTCGGTGACTCGAACACGTCTGAGGGATACCCTGCCCGCGCTGGCTCTGATTCCCCAAATATTCGCACGGAGTGGAGCCGTCGAACTATTCAGCCAGAACTTGCTCAGCCCCATCACCATTTACTTCTGTGCATCCACTAGGTCTCTGCTTGAATGGTGTCAGGGTTTAATGGATCGCCTCGTGGGATACGATCGAGAGCAATTTAATTTAGTGAGTGTCATCGATAATTTTTGAAAATTACTCTTGAAATTTCAAGTTGTTAAAAAAATTTGGCTCAATTTGCCGGAAAAAGGCGGAAAAAATTCAATTTGAGGGGAAAAAGTGAATAGAATTTTACATTTCTCTGAAAATTTGAGTGATGTCCCATTTTTTTAGCGACAGGAAGACGGAAATTCTATGATTTAGCTGAATTTTGAGTGAAAATGAATACTCACTGTCAAATTTTCTTCAATTTTCTAGGGATTTCTGTAAAATTCTTGGAAATTCAGTAATTTTGAAGGAATTCCTTCAAAAATTCAGAGGAATTTCCAATTGAAGGAGAGATTTCGCAGAATTTTCATGACTTTCCATTAATTTTTCGGAAATAATTAAACTAAAATTTACAGTTTGCACGGATTTTTCTATGAAATTATTAATTTTCAATGACAAAATCCTCTGAAATTGTAGTAGAAACGTCAGAAATTTCCAAGGCTCTCACCGCAAGCCTCAGTGGAAATTTTTTAAATTTGTGACGACGAGAAATTTACGTGAAAACATTCACGCAATTTTCAATTTTCGGGGCGATAACATTGAATTTTAATTTATCTCTTAATATTTTAGAGAGAATTCCTGGGTGTAATGTCTTATTATCCTGCGGGGACGTCAGCCAAAGTTATTTTTCATTACAGTCAGCAAACACTCAGTGGTAATTATTCAAATTTTCTCAAAATTCATGATTTTGAACGAGAAGAGGTGAAATAAATTATGAGATAAGTCAATGTCAATGAGACTTCAGCGTTCGCTGAATATTTTGTTGCGAAATTCTGGTGAATATTTTCTAGCTCTCGTTTCAAAGAAAACCTCTCGGGAATTTTTTCTCATTTCGATTCGAAAAATTCAACTTTTCGTCACAATTTTGTTTCGATTTATCAAAGGGAAATTCCGGAAATACGATTACTTGACGAGCGACCTGAACCTCCAGCACTACGGCCAACCCACAGCCCCCGATTACGATGTGAGCGCCATCGACGTGCCCGGAATGGCGATTTTTCGAGGCCCCGGTGACGTCGTTACCACAGACGAGGATATGAGAGTTTTCATTAACAGTCTGTCACCGAAACAGTCTGTAGTCTATGAAACCGTGAAATTCCCTTCGTTCAATCATGGCGCGTTCATCTCAGCTCGGGATCTCAAGCCACTGGTAAATGATCTGGTGCTGGAGTATCTCCAAAAATATTATCAGAATAAAAATAGTAAACTTTAAGTTTCCAGGATCATTTTAGAATGAGTGAGTGCAAATCAAATGAATCAACTGAATAAATCGAATGCAAATGCACAAAATAAAACGAATAAAATCAATCACATGCTCAATATTTTTTTTGAACTCGAAAATTTCAATATTTAACCCTTTTTTTGTTTTTATTTAAAAAATCAAACAAAAAAATTAGAAAATTGAATTCTATTTATTTATTTCTATAGAATATTTTCTATTTCTGCGGAATTTTTCAATAGGATCAATCAAAAACTAATTCAAAATTCAATAAAATTAAAATACAATTATCTCGCGATTTTGCAAGGTTTTCCTGTGAAATTTTATATTTTTATTTTATAATTAATGCAATTGACGGATTTAAAATTTAATAGAAATAAAAAAACATCGTCTTTCCTTATATTTTTTATTTTTCACCTCCACTAAATTAATTACAATCGTTCATCAGCCCTCGTCGTTCAAGTGAATACAAAATAAATAAGTGGCACATTTAAATCAACAACCGTATAATAAGGCACTGAAGGCACATGTGAGTGATCAGTAAATATTTCTATTCTGTCGGTGACAGCAAGTTTTGTTCGGTAATTTCGATGCCGTCAACGTACAATATGTACTTTATCCCAGCGCCCTTTTGTTCTGAACTGCAGGAACGAATGACCGCTGGCGAGCCTCCGAGGAGAAACAGCATTTCAGCTCCGCCATCGATGAATTCGTTCTGAAAACATTAATTGATTTTCGTTTATTCTAAAAAAAATTTAAGGAAGATTACAGAGAGTTGGAGAAAATAATCACCTCCACATCGATTTGCTCGCCATTGACCCATACCGCCTGTGTAGTTTTATCTAAACAGAATTTTTAACTAATGAAAAAATTTCTCATTGAACTTTAGGTTTCCGCGATTATTTTATAAATTAATAGACGATGGAAAAATTTGAGTGGATATAACTCTTCTAGCATTTATTTTACTTTGAGACGACGGTCGCAATTACAATTGTGATATTTTTGGCGGAATCAGAAATATTTATTTGAAAAATCATTAATATCGACGTCAATTTAGAATTTCAGGTTTTATATTATATGTAAAATACTATATTTTCCGTATTTCTTATTAGGGAATAGAAATATAAAATATAAACGAAATAATTAAGGAACCTAAGAAGGAGAAAAATTGAAAAAATGTGAACAGAATAAGTTGAAATTAAAAACGAATAGAATTCCCTGTGATTTTGTATGGAATTGTATTTAAATTCTTACCTAATACAATCCTGTACTTATTCTCCCCAATTTTCGTCACCCAAGACTCGAGAACCTTCGACTGCGACTGCACAAAGTTCTTGAAGCTCTTTCCATTCACCCAGAGAGTGTACGAGTACCTGAGACCTGCAATAACCCCAAATTTCCATCTGAATGACATAAAAATGAGCGGAGGTATCCCCAACATGTCGAATGGAATTGTTATATAAAACTGGATGAGTACTTTTCCCTCAACAATAAAACTCGATAAATTAATTTAAATTTGTATTCTTTCTCAGGAAAAATTTCGCTTTGATAATAATGAAAATTATTCCGAAACAACAATTTTCATTTTTAATTATCATTTCATTTAATTTTTCATTTCAAGAAGATACTAAATAATTTTTTCCTGAGAAAAATTATTAAAATTATTGAAATTAAATTAATTTAAATAATTAATGTCAATAATTTTTAATTATTTAAATGATTTAAATTAGTATTATTATTTATTATTTAGCATCTACTTTGATAGAGCGACAGGATAATTCTCACTAAACTTTTCTTTCCATTGATCCCCACAACTTACTTGGTATGGGATCGACTCGAATAACGAACTTTGTGTCCCCGAACATGACAACCTCATCCCCAACGAGCCGAAACATCCACTCCCTGTTGACCAGTGTCTTCCCATCGATCTTCACAACCCTTCTACCCGTAGCAGTTCCATGCTCAAACTCAACGACATGATTGCCATCGCTCAGAGGCACAATCCACCTAGCAGTCGGTTCATTCAATGTCATCTCCAGAGCTTGCAAGCTCCTGTTGAATCAGAACCGCGAGAAATAATTTAATAGAAAGCCTAGCGAATTCGGGAGGAAATTCTGTGAGAATTCTATTAGTTCTTGGACGATTCTTGAAATATTTCGACGTTCAGTAAAAATATTCTGTACGAACAATCAATAAAATTCCATTTTTCCAGATGATTTTTTTTTATATTTTTTATTTTTTCCTAAATTTTTTCTCTTCGATTTTTTCTGGCGAAAAGAGAAGACAAATACAATAGAAATGTTTACATAAATAAAAAAAATCTTTATAGAAATTCTACCTATTTTTTTTTCTATAAAATATTTTCTATTCGACACTTTCTATCAAAAAAATGCAAACAAAATCAATAGAAATCCACTAGAATTTTCTATCGAAATCGCTAATTTTTTCTACGAAATTTTTCGTGCGTGAAACCTCGCGAACTCCCAACTATTCACAGAGTTGAAATTCTACCCATTTTTTTTTCTATAAAATGTTTTCTATTCGACACTTTCTATAAAAAAAATGCAAACAAAATCAATAGAAATCCACTAGAATTTTCTATCGAAATCGCTAATTTTTTCTACGAAATTTTTCGTGCGTGAAACCTCGCGAACTCCCAACTATTCACAGAGTTGAAATTCTACCCATTTTTTTTTCTATAAAATGTTTTCTATTCGACACTTTCTATAAAAAAAATGCAAACAAAATCAATAGAAATCCACTAGAATTTTCTATCGAAATCGCTAATTTTTTCTACGAAATTTTTCGTGCGTGAAACCTCGCGAACTCCCAACAACTCACAGAGTGACTCGAACATGAAGTAAATGCTTGGAACTAAGCGTGATGCAGGGACTCACAGACGTAGCTATTGAGTCATTGACACGTTGATGTGAGTGGCAAGCTACATGCATTTGTTGTGAGCCTGTCACACGAGGCTTTCACACGTAGACTGCAATATTATTCTAGTACGTACCGAAGGAGAGCGCCTGCCATCATCGCACCTGTTCTACTATTCTGCCCGCCTGCATGCGACGAACTGGCATATTGATCGCGCCCGAAGGCCGGGGGATCGATACCAAACTGTAGTTTTGAGCAGGGGAAAATGAGTGGGAAATTACTTGATCGATAGAATATGTTTGTGACTTTATTAATAGAAATACATTGACATTATTCATGTTTTGAGGATCAGTCGGAGTGCGCGGGGAGGAGCTCTCCTGTCGCCTGGCCGAAACCAATTTTGTAGCCGTCGCCGATGCAATATCCTGGGTGAAGAGAGAATAGCAAAAATTGATTGGAGATTTTTCTTATTTTGTGAGAAATATTTTGCAGAAAATGTAAGTGCATTCACGACGGAAATTATTGGCAATTATTGGAAATTTTATTATTTTTTTTTAATCTCTTTAGTTAGCCCAGATATTATGCAAATTTTGATGAATGAGGTCTCATAAAGGATATCCAAGCATCTTTGACAGTTTGGCACAGATCGAAGTCTACATTCAACCATTTTCAATCATCAAATTTGTCAATTAAATTGCTGAAGAAAAATTTGAAAAAGTTATGAATATTCATTCAAAATGTCATTAAAATTACGTTTTGAACAGAATTATTTTTCTAAACATTCGCTGTTTGTAAATTAATTATTGAAATTGTTTAAACGTTCGGAAACATTATTTTTTTGGACATGAAATCGATTTCTGGTAAAATTCTGAATATTAATAAATGTGTGACGATTCCGAAAGAGTTTTTATTTTAAAATGTTTTTTAACGGCTCAACGTCGGATTTCAATTCAGACCCTCAAAGTTTAAATAATAAAATCATTGTAAAATGTCTTAAGAATGAAAAAATTTAATGCAACTGCTCTTTTCAATAAAATAAGATGATAAATAATAAATTCACCTCTGATGATAACTTCATCATTATCTTGCAAAAATTTCCTCGTGGTGCCATCCTGCATGGAAATCGGTTTGGATCCCCTCCAAGACAGTTCCAGCATCGATCCATAAGAGTCCGCAGACTGCGGAATTAATAAATAAATCACTGACAATTACAGACTTCACTGAGGCTCAATGAAATTCCAAATTCGCTTCAATTTTCAATAAAAAAAACGAATATTCAGGATCAAATTGCGCTGAATTTTTAATAAATTACAAATTAAAAAATACATTCATCCGAATTATCCATTTTCATTTCAATTTTTCATAACTGAAATGAAAATTCCGTTGTCGTGAATTTCTTAAAATTTCAGTAAATTTATGACATAATAAGAATTTTTAAGAAATTAACTGGAAATTTAAGTCAAGAATTTTTAAATGTCCATTAAATCTGAGGGGAAACGAGGATTTTATGAATGCAACTGACCTCGCCACTTATCGTGCCAGATGCCATCAAATCACCGGGATTGATATTGCACCCAGTCACGGTGTGATGAGCCAACTGTTGCTGAGGTGTCCAGTACATGAACTTGTAGTTGCTGCGAGAGACCGTTGTGACAACTCCGTTCGCAGCTACGAGGTCAGAACACAGCCGTCAACACAACAAACATCATTCATGCGTTATGAATAGAAGATTAATAGTGCGGAAAGAGTAATTACGTACGTTTTATGTCGACTTCGAGCTTGATATCGAAGTTGCAGGACTGGGGGTGCTGGAGGTAGGGGAATGGGGCTGGATCCTGCGCCATGTTGGGGACTTTGAAGGGCTCCAGTGCCTCCATTGTAACGACCCACGGGGAAATTGTTGTTCCCAAATTTTTTGAACCGAATGGGCCCAGGGGAACGTATTCCCATTTCTGAACGTCTCGAGCTGCAATTCAATTAATTATTCACGTCAACAGTTCCATATTGACGTAATTTAACACTTGAAAAGAAATAAATAAAAACATTTTTGAAGTTTTAAAAAATTCCTTTTTAGTGAAAAGAGAAGGAAAATAAAGTGGAAAAAAATTGGAAAATTCATGTCAAGGAATTTCTGTAGAAAATGTCTCAGTAGAAAAAATTGTGTAGAAACATGAAATTCTATTGATTTTTTTTTCTATAAAATAGTTTATTTTCGACATTTTCAATAAGAAAAAACCGTAATGCAACTGAAAATTTAAATGTTATGAAAGATCTTAAGTGTTCGTCTATCAAATTAATTAATTTTCCTCAAGTAAATCAGTTCCATTCCCTCAAATATTTCACGTGGAATCCAGAGCAAATTTTTTCTCTCAGTGCGCAGAATAAAAATGTCGTACCGCTCCAATCGTTCATCAAAACCATTCCAAAAATATGATCATAAGCCTTGGATGCTGTAACCGTGTCCCCGAGATTGGTAGGTGGGCCACCCACGAAGAATGCAACCTCAAGCTCGAAATCCATGAGCCTTGAAGGCCCGTAAACCGGCGCCTCACCCTCCACCGGAAGTGTCTGCCCGCGCGGCCGGCGAATCGGAGTGCCGGAAACGACAACCGAACTGGCTCTCCCGTGATAACCGACCGGCAAATATTTCCTGTGCGAATTAATCAAACGCATTCGATTCTTTATTCATATTAAATGAGGCGGCTCATCATTTCTTCAGGATTTCTCACCAATTTGGCATCAGGGCATTCTCTTTTCCCCTGAACATCATACCGACATTCGTGGCGTGATGAATCGACGAGTAAAAATCTGTGTAGTCCCCGATTTTTGCGGGAATGTGCATTGTAGCTGATTCCTGGGGAACAAATGCCCTGGAACAACATTATTGAAATCAAATCAGTAGCGAAGTAGTAAAACGGTACAAGTCAATTTTGACTATTGGTCAGTTTTCGATGAATATCTCGGAATCTAAGAAAGATAGCAAAATTTTTCTCACAACCTTTCTTGTAGAGCCGATTGAGAGCTACAACAAATGTGATAACAAAAATTTTGCTATCTATCTTAGATTCGGAGATATTCGTAAAAAACTGAACTGGGAGATGAATCGACGTAACCGCTTTGCCCCTTCGCTACTGAAATGTTCATTATTTTCTCGTTGATTGACACTTGGAGACGAAATTTTGAACTGAATTTTGAAAGAACTCATAAATTTTTATATTTTGTTGTGTCAGAATAAAATCAAACAATCCTGTTCGATTATTCATCACTCTTGCTTCTCATTCTCGGTTCGGCTACTAACTTTGATCGCAGCGGCTCCTCCTGGAGAGTCCTACACTCCACCCCCAGCAGATTTTGAATACTAAGCCTAGCCTCAACCCAGGAGGGCCTCCCCAGCGCCATAAAATCGTTGAGGCTCTCCTGCCGGAAGACATCCTGCTTGTTCACCAGTAACGGACCAGTGAAGAGGTGAGAGATGACGAATAAATCGAGAATCTGGTCCCCAATTGCAACTCCAATGCGCTTTTGCGGCTGAAATTCAAGTAAAGTGGAGCGTGCCTTTATCTACTGATAAGTAGTAATCGCCCATCGAGTAAGACGACACCTCAATGTCAGACTGATTGAGTGAAGATAACCCAAATCAAATTTTAGACTCTCCAGCAAGTAGAATATATTTAATAGATCAGCCAAAACAATAATAACAAGAAAAACTATTTTTATTGTTCGGTCTGACCTGTTCAATATTTTCCACTTGATGGATGATCATCAATAATACAAACAATAATAAATAAATAAATAATAATAATAACAATCGAGGGAACAAAACAATAATAATAATAGTGAAGCTATTGCTGTTGTTTTGTTCGATGTCTTGTTATTGTTCTCTCTGCGGCTCCAAGTAGATAAAGACAGCCGTGACTTGATCTACTGGCAAGTAGTAATGGGCAGTTGAGGGAAGACAAACGTAACTGACTTTCTCTCATCGCCACGAGATGGCGCCTGACGAAATTCTAAATTTATCGAATGATTTGTCGCACGAACAACATCCGTGAATTCCTGAACAACAACAACAACTTGTTAAATTCCCGTGAGAATGTCCTACAAACTATTCGGATAATATAACCCCATGAAAAAATTTTCCCAAATAATTTCGATTAATTAAAATAATGGGGATGACCTCAAATGAATTTTGAACTTCGCCAACAATAATAATAGTGAAGCTACTGCTGTTGTTTTGTTTGATGTCTTGTTATTGTTCTGTCTGAGGCTTCAAGTAGATAAAGACAGCCGTGACTTGATCTACTGGCAAGTAGTAATGGGCAGTTGAGGGAAGACAAACGTAACTGACTTCCTCTCATCGCCACGAGATAGCGCCTGACGAAATTCTAAATTTATCGAATGATTTGTCGCACGAACAACATCCGTGAATTCCTGAACAACAACAACAACTTGTTAAATTCCCGTGAGAATGTCCTACAAATTATCAGGATAATATAACCCCATGAAAAGATTCTCCTAATTAATTTCGATTAATTAAAAATAATGGAGATAACCTCGCTAGAATTCTGAACTTCTAACAGTAGAAAATCTTCGCCAAAGTCAGACACAAAAATTACAATAATGAAACTACTCACGTTGTCAGCAGTTGAGAAGATCCCATAGGGTAAATTCTCGATGGGAAACTCGGTGTCGTCGGAGTAATCAATGAAAGACTTCATTTCGTACGTCCGCACACGCCCACTTGCCGTTAAAAACTGAATCTCTCCGAATGCCACTGGCTCATATCGTGATAAACACTCGGGGGCTCGTCGAGGTCGACCGGCCTTCAGATAATTTATTCACCTGTTTACAGGTTTATCCCGGACTGATCAAGAAGAACGGGTTTTCTATTTTTCGAGAATATCGGATTGATTAAATCGAAACGGGTTTATATTTTTGACTGAAACCTATGTTGTTCAGACACAACAATTGAGGATAAACCATTATTTTTTTTTGTGACTGGCGAGTTTAGAATATTTTAATTGTCTATTAGTAAATTTATGAAGATTTTCATTCCCTCAATGAATTAATTTATTTATTTTTTTTCAATTTTCATTTTATTTTGTTCATTCTTTTTTTTATTTTATTTTATATAATTTTGAATTCCCCTGAAAATTCAAGAGAATTAAAAAATTCATTCAACTTAAATCACAACAAATTATCAAATGTCGGGAAAATAAACATAAAAATCAACTATTGCACGAAAAAAAAAATGTTAGCAAGTTTAAAATATTTTTATCGCCTACTAATAAATTTATAAACATTCTCATTCCGTCAATGAAAATGCTCTAATTATATTATACATTATATATAATTATAAATTTGATTACGTTAATAAATTCATTTTTATTTTATTTTTTCATTCATTGTTTTTACTATTTTATTTTATATAATTTTGAATTCCCCTGAAAATTCAGGAGAATCTAAAAATTCATTCAACTTAAATCACAACAAATTATGAAATGTTGGGAAAACAAATAAAAAATCATCTATTTTACGGAAAAAAACAATCGCATTTGTATTTTGAGATAACATTTGTTTATTAGACACTCTGATATACACTGGGCAATACTTTGGGCAATGAGATGGAGCGGGTGTCAATAAATACACGTTACGACACAACATAAGCATTGACGCCGTACCCCACAGGGGGAGTATTCACTCCAAGTGGTTACAGACCGGCACTCGTTCTATGCGACAATTCGCGGACACTGCGCCTCTCCATCACTCTCATACGCTCTATCATGGGTACAGGTTTAAACATTGAACGTGGGCTCATTACGATGTTTTCTACTTAATTAATGCGATTAACTGATACAATTGTTCTCTCTTATCGAATGGAAGACGTGAGATTTTGTTGTTTATCTTATTCGCGGCTCTGCTTACCAAGCTTATACTTTAATTTGACTGTACTTTAATTGATCTAATATTAAGAGTCACTGGGTAGATCGGTAAAATTATTATTGACTCTGTGACCTCCACTCGTGTCAATTTCCTTCTCCACGATTTTCGATTTCTTAATTGTAGAAAAATTGAAGTTAGGTCGCGGGGTAGAGAAGAGGAGAAGATTATGTACAGTGTGAATAAAGAGGTCAGTTGTGAAGTGATAAAACAAGATGAATTTATTTCATTTCGTTGTCGAATTAAAGAAGATAACGATTTTTAATTATTTTCTCATCTGTGACAGCCAGAAAATTCTTATGACAAAACCTTTTTCATGAAGAAAAATGAGATTTCCATTGAAATTCATGATTTCAAAATGAATATTTCTTTTATAAAATTATTATTTTATTTTTCAAAATAGATTTTTCTGTAAAATTCAATTAAATGTTTCGTTTAAAATTTCTAAAAGCAACATTTTTCACGAATAACAATGGGATTTGCATTAGAATCCAAGACGTCAAATTAATTCTCAATCTGTCATAACATTTTGCATAAAAAATTCAGGAATATTTAATGAAGAATAATCCTTAAGTCGACTTATCCTGTTTTACTCTCCACTACTGAGTTGATATGTCGTGAATATTCACTCAAATAAAAACGATGAAGTGAGAATGAAATTGATACGAGCCTCAATACTCGGCATCTAAACACCTAAACGATACCCATTCAAAAATATAACTATCAACACGACTGAAAAAAATAATCCTTCAACAAAGCCAAAATTAATGAATGTAAAAATAGCAACATCAAACTGGATATGTGCCTCTTCAAAAAAACCGTATATTCCTGTCGTCAATTTTTACAATAATCCCCTCTCATCTCTTTAAAATCTGTATTCATCGACATCGTCAGGCAGAATTCTTCAACATTGCGACTAACGTGAGTGAACCGTTAGCCAAGATAAAATTGTTAAATTGAGATATAATCATTAACAACGATAGGACAGCTCTGTTATCAATATTTCACTCCCCACTTTCTCAGGTATCGGATCATAGGTGGATGTGTTTCTCTAAAAATACACTTCTGTCCATTAAACTGATTCTAGAAATCTTCTCCCGGACAAAATCTCCTCCCAAAAATCTCTTTCGAAAACTTATTCGCACAAGCACAACAATATTATCGATCATACGGTTAAAATGGAAAAAAAAATAAAACAGCTTCACAACATTTGCAAAACATCAATCAATATCGCTTGACTCAAGTGGGTTCACGCAATCGTCTCAAAAAAAAAAAAACAAGGAGGGAAAAACTATTATTATTTCATGAAAAAAAGAAAAACATCCCGTTTTCTTTTCACAGAAGACGGGATATTTATATAGCGTTCCGCATCTTGTGACGTCACAAAATATCGTTGGAAAGGATCCTGTATGTGTCTCGACTCATTCCCCATTCTCAAATAAAATGAAGGAAGAAAAAGAAACATAGAAACCTGAATTTTAAAAATAAACCTTTGTAACCCTTTTTTATATCAAATTTGGTGATTCCCCTCTCCAGGGAGATTTCCTTCGAGACATTTTGTCCGGAGGGGAAGATTCCGACTACTCATTAAACTCTATTTCGCGTGCACCATTTATATAATTTCTCATCTCCTCATTGTTTACACATTTCCCTGGACTGACGTGCGCAATTAGCCACGTATCGACAATTAATATGAACGAATTGAAATGATTCATTAGTAAGAACTAGCTGTTACATTTACACGATAACCAATGATCTACCAGATGTTGAATTGACGCCGAAAATCTACTATTGCCCTGCTACAAATGATCTTAACTTCGCCTAAATGCAACGATCGCCACAACGTCTCGTAGATTCTCAAAACAAAAAGACAAATAAATATTCAACCTCATAAATGTACATAAATACATATATTTGTTTTTTATCATAGTTAATATAGAATATTCTCTTATGTATTACATCTATACTTTTTCATCGTTATCATTACGTTTTATATGATTTTTCATTTACTGGCGAGTGTGTTGAGAACTATGAAGTTGTACGATCATTTCTCACTGTTTATTTTCGTCAAAGTAGAAGGAAACACCCTTGGCAAAACATGAGACAATGAATTTCCATAAATTATATAATAGTCAACAAATATTTAGTGACAAACCGAATAGTCTTGAATACTCGAATAAGCACGTACTTTCATGGGTTTCTGTTTTGTATTTCAAAACTTCAACGCTAATATATACTCTCCCGCAATCATTCACGTGATGTACTTTTCCCCCTGAATTATACTAATCAACAACGAAACAATTAATTCTCGGGTTAAACCCGAGCTCTGGCGACTGAAGATTGCACACAAATGTAAAAAATTAATCCAATAAATTTCAACTATTCACAGTGCCGGATTAATTTTACGAGTTTAATCCCCCGTCGACAGCCCTGACTCCTTTCGAATCTATTCAGAAAAATTGTTCGTCAACGAACGAATAGTTACTCCCGCACACTGAGAGAAAAACAAACACGTTGTCAAACAAGTCTTTTTGGCCGACAAAATCGCTAGTTGAAAATTGCCAAAAAAGAATTTGTTTGGTTCGAATTTGAAAGTCTCAGACATGAATAATTGTTCTGCTTCCGACAGTAACGAAATATTCGGCTCAAGAGGCGGATAATTTACACCAGACGGTGCCTTTTCAGGATGAAAATACCTCATACAGAGGAAAATTTATCAACAAATATTTTATTCCCAAGTTACAAGATTGCCATCATATCATTATTATTGTTTCATTTAAGGGTTCATTTCTTGTCTGTGATTATTAGACAACCGAAACGAAAAACTGCTATCCCTTGTTCCGCATAAAACAAAGATTTTTCGGGAGCAAAATTATGTATGGGAGTATCGACTAACGAGGGAGTCGATAAAAATTTTTCATTCCGGCGCACTCTCTGCATGTTTGGCACAAGAAAATCCTCTTATGATAATTTTCAAAAAACTATTTTCTCGGCACAAGTAGGACTTGTTTGAGAACTCTGTCGTGTTTCTCTCAGTGCAGTATTCTCCTATTTTATGCCACGAATCAGTTCAACTTAACGGTAAAATCAACGAATTATTATTCAGTAGACAGGGATTCCTTCGAAATAGATTATTCATGATTGATTTGAGACAACGGATAATTTCTCTGAACGGACTTTCTCAAACAATCGATTGAATTCGTTGTAGCTCGCACAACGCCTGGATGTTAGACTCTCAAAGTGCCAATTATTCTCATTCAATTCGCAAAATATTTCATTCACGAACGAGCCAGCTCGCTTCGCGCAATTACATTCTGGTTCAATGACAATGGCCCCTGCAGTGCTCATAAAAATTAATTCACCGATTTAATACGCTACTCAGCGATTATGGACTGGTTTAATCCTGAACCAGAACCACCTGCGTCCCTGATCATCGAGAGAACTGTAGTTTCATTCTCACTGAAGAGCATCTCTCACTGCTGTGTACTCTATTAAATTATTTACCTTAAGTCTATGTACTTTTCCTGATTTTTCTCAACAGTGGCTTCAACACTTAATTTTATGAATTACTTCTATCTCTAAATTGTTCGTGAAGGGGCTTCAGACGAATCGACCATTGCTGTGGCAACATTTTGCTTGGATAATTGATGTGTGAGCAAGTAATGCATCTGAATGCTTCACGGAAAATATGTCTTACTTCAATATTCATGGTTGTCGTCCTCGGTTAAGCTTTGTACACGGTTTGTCGGGGCAGATTTACAGGTCGTGGCCGAGCCGATCCATCTCGGCGAGGAGAAAGTCAACGTCGGCCTCTGTTACCGCGGCACTTGATATGATGTTTCTGAAGAAGTTTGGCCGCCGGTCGTCGGGCTGGTAGCCCACCATCAGGGTTCCCGATTCCATCATTCGGCCTTTTAGTATTGGGCAGATCTGGGGGAAGGAAGATCATTTCGGGGGTTCAGTAGTCGTTACATCAGTTTTTATGATAATCTTTTTTTTAGATGCAAATAGTGAAGGATTTTTCAATTTTGTTTGTAAATTCGGTTGTTCGGTCTCAACTTGTGATGAAGGGTTGTCATTATTTGAGGGATTTTCGTCGAAAAGGTGATTTATTTATTTATTAAAGGTCAACTAACAGTTCGACGTGAAGAATAAACGCGAGATCTGAGTTGAATTAATAAAATCATTCGAAATTTTGTAAAAGGAAACGGTTTAATTTATTAAATGTTAAACTGTTAATTAAACAGTTTAAAATGAAGACTAAACTTCAGATCTTCAAACTTTAAATAATAAAATCATTTAAAAAATTTGAAAAATAAATTTGTTTATTTATCAAATATTAATTAAACAGTTCAAAGTGCAGAATTCAGATCTTCAGAGTTTGAATAACAAAATAATTTCAAAATGTTGGATAATTTATGGTCAAAGGGGGTTTCCATTGAAGCTCTGCAAAAGGATAAAAAATCAATAATTGTCTACTATGATGACACCAGTGTTACTATCGTTCCACACACCTCGCCGAGAATTTTTTCCCTCTGAGCATTATGCGGCATATTCCTGACTCGCGTCGGCAGATACCAGAAGCAGACATTAACCATCTCGGGCTCCAGGATGAGATAAAATTTATCCGGCATCTGCTTGATGCGCTTCACCATGTATTCGCTGAGCTCCATGAGGCGGTCCATGTGCTTCTCGAATCCGTCCGAGCCCTGAAAGTTGATAGTCCGCGTTAACAATTTGCGGCTCCATCACCCGCTGATTAAGGTACCTTGGCACGCCATTGCAGCCACAGTTTGAAGATATCGTTGTGACGGCCGCACTGAATTACTTTGTCGCCTGTGTCGTACTTGACGTCGTAGAGCTTGTCGGTCATGAAGAGGTACTCGGCGGACATCTGATTGCAGCTGATCAGGAGGCCCTGAGTTTTTGGGAAGACTTTACTGTGAGTTCATCCCACATTTTTTTAATTCGTGGATTATTGGTGGGTAAACGTGACATGATAATGCCAGAGTTTTCCATTGCATTCGTTCCATTCGGACCGAGGGAGAAAATTAGCCAGCTTGATAGAAAGAAATTTAATGCCTTAAAGCCACCCGAATAAGTCGAGGTCGCGCCGTTATCCTTCGAATTTAACACGGGGCCACGGTCATATCAGCGCAAAAAGGGCCAGTAAAGTCATATATCTCCCGCTCCACACAAAAGGGATAAAAGAGGTACCGCTTGCGCACCTCGCGGAAGTGCCCGCTCCAGTTCCGGTCGATACCGGCGGATGTCCACACATGCGCAAATCTCGCGAATCAGATACACAAACCCGGTTATACATCGTCCTCCCGAAAATGGCGACCACCTGACACTGAGTTTCCGCAATTGCGCTGGAAAACATCTACAAATGATTGCGGAGGAGCTCAACCCGAGCACGGAGAGAAATATTCAATGGAAATTGCGTATCTCTTTCGTAATTCCGAAGCGAAATGTGGCTGTAGGAAATTTTACGGAACTGTCACGAAATTTTTCCGGAGCGTTCCGTAATTTTTCGCAGGAGATTCAGATAAAAATTACGGAAAAATTTTATCTGAATCTCCTGTGAAAAATTACGGAACGCTCCGGAAAAATTTCGCGACAGTTTCGTAATCGGTGAGCGAATTGTGAATTCATCGTCGTTCCCTCCTCGACGGACTCGGGGAGCTGACGAAAATCACAACAGTCATGTCAAGGGCAGAAATATATGACAAACAATAACGTCGAACTGTCTCTCATTCCGACCCTCGGGAGGGGAAAAAAAATTCTCAGTCGTGCAACAGCCGGCGAACGGAATTTTAATATCCCGTTGGGGGTGAATTTTTCCAGGGCAGGGTTGATGATCAGGGGTGGGAGTTTAGCAATAACTACACTCGTGCACAGGCGCGCGGAGAGGGGGAGAGCCTAACCCTCCGTCATGAGCCGTCCCAAGGCCCTATCTCCGGGTAACATATGTTATCTCTTAGTTTAATTAAATACCACCAGTGTCCGGGAGCGCGCGCGCCCTCGCCGGATCGAGAATTCGCTCATTTTGGGGTACGCGAGCCCTCGAATAGACGATTTCAGATCTGTCATGGTTATGATGAGGAGTTTTTCGTACTTACCTCCTCTTTGAAGTGAATTGTCGAGCACTGGAGGAGGGCTCCCATCAGCTTGTGCGGGTTCCAGGTGACGGAGTCAGCGCTGTAATCGTTGAAATTGATTTTTCCAATTTGGTTATATTCACATTGAAAAACAAGATTTATTACGAGACTTACACGGAGAAAATCTACCTGAATTGGAAAAATACTGAAGTATAAAAATATTTAATATTTTAATACTTTATTTTATTTATTTTTTATTTTCTAAAAATATTTTTTGTATTTTATACTGAAGTTTAAAATATAATTAACACTTATATTACACTGGAGCGTGCTTGGTACAACCCGGGACGATGCGAAATAATTATTCTCGAATTGAAGCACTAATTTCCCATTCGAGACCTTCAACAGACTTAAATTATAATTTTCAAGTCTCATTTAGGTCGATTTTCCTTTTCAATTCCTGTTTTAATTAAATTTTTTGAAAATCTTATCTTCGCACCTTTGAAATATTAAAATGAAGCATTATTTTTTTGAGTGTTAAAAAGATATTAATTGAATTGAAACAAATTTCATTTAAAAAAAATATAGAAGTGTTGAAAAAAACATGAAGAGATGAAGTTAATAGAGCGTCAATCTGAGGTGATTTAGGTCGACATGAGGTGTCTCAGCTGGTTGTTCAAATCAGCCCCATGGGATTGCACCGGGGAAAAGGGAAATGGGCCCCAAGTGCTGGGTAATACTAGCTCCATCAATTTGAGACCAAGGGGGGCTGTTAATACATAGCTGCGGCGATGGATTTAACCCTGGGTGGCTGTTCGAAAACACCCTCGTGGTTAGATGTTCAACCCTTTTAATCCAACGGTAATAGTACGGGCGAAAATTTGTGTTACTCTTGTAGGACGAGATGAATGACTTATCAAACTACTCCCGAACAATTTTTTAATTGAGAATATATATTTTTTTTCGTTCAATCGAGGATTCTTTTTCTATTGAAGAATATTTTTTTTAGTTCGAGAATTTAAGCACCCGTTTTGCTCCAGAATTCTTCAGAAAGATTTAAATGAAATGCTTTTGGATTTCATGAAATTTGTAGAATTCAGTAGCGAAGTGGTAAAAGGAGATAATTCAGTTTTGACTATTGACCAGTTTTCAATGAATATCTCGGAATCTAAGGGAGATAGAAAAATTTTCCTTATAACCTTTTTTGTAGAGCCGATTCAGTGCTACAACAAATGTAATTATGAAAATTTCGCTATCTCCCTTAGATTCCGAGATATTGATTGAAAACTGGTCAATGGTCAAAGTTGACTTGTCTTCTTTTACCACTTCGCTGCTGAATTATGCTTCAATAATTTTTTTATTGTTGTTGTATGGATGGATTGAGAATTATTCATTATAATAATCGAAAAATCCGTGAGAATCCACGAAACTAGGGCGATATTCCGAGGGGGGGATTTCTCCTGATTACTCTCTCAATGACATGTTTATGACAAATGTTATCGATACATGGCAAGTGACAGGAATGCCGAGCAGTTGGCCCTTTCACGATGCACTGTGGATGATGCTGAAGGGCTCTCGGAGACCTCAAGAGTCCCTTCCCCCGCAAACGCTACTTCCCCATGAGACTAGCGAGATGAGGGCATAAGAGTTTCCATGTCCCACGCAGATCTCACTCCATTAGTTACACTCTCGATAGCCAACCCATTGTTCATCCAAGTGTGATATCCCTGTCGTAAATGTCTCTCTCAGTACTACCTAAACTCCATCAATTTGTCTAATAAAATTACTGGGTGAGATGATTTTCACTTTTTATCGCGTTAAAAATTTCTCAATTTTTAATTTCGAAACTGCGAGGAATTTTTTAAGTTGAAAAGTTTCGGAAAGTTGACAAGAAAGTGACAGGTCGCATTGAAAAAAAATTACCCGTCCTATCCCAACAATTTTTTGACATTAAAAAAATTAATTTCAATGAAAAAAAAAGTTTTTCATCTGCATTTTGAAGAATAATGGGGTAAAACGGGTTGTTTTGTTTTGAAATTTTGTGGGAATTTTCATTAATTATGGTTGAATAATTTTCCAGCGGTTTTTGTTCATATATATTTTTTTAGATAATTAAAAAAAATTAATAATAAAGAAAAAAAATCAAAACTTGGAAATTACGCGAGATTTTTTTAATTGGAAAATTTCACAACAGTTGACAAAAAATTCCATGTCCAATTTAAAAAAAATACCCGTCCTGCCCCAACAGTTTCCAGACATTAGAAAAATCAATTTCAATGAAAAAAAATTATTCATCTGCATTATGAGGAATAATGGGGCAAAATGGGTTGTTTTGTTCTGAAATTTTGGCAATTGTTATGGAATATGCGTTTGCATAATTCTCCAGCGTTTTAGCTCAGTATTTTCGCACGATCACGCCTGTGGTGCCAATTATTCTTTTTTTTTTCCTCGCGACTATGAAAGCGCGTGGATTTGAATTTGGTGGGCGAACTAGTGGGTGGTGATTAATGGGATTCGCATCTGGGTGTGGCGCGTGCAGTCGTCCTCGACCCCATTACAACCCACTCCAATTTGGCTATAGGTGTCAACCCCAAAAGCCTCCCCGCGAGAACCATATATATTACCCCCCACAACTGGATGCTAATTACCCCGAGGGGGCACTCAAAGTCGATAGTGCCAGATTACCGGCAAGAACCTCCAAATTCACTTTAGAGAGGGCCATTTTCATTCAAGACTGACGTGATTTCAAGACAATGCGAACCTACATTTTAGTTCCACTGAAAGTTCAAGGAATTTTCTGGTAAATAGATTTTTTAATTTTCAATCAATCGTAATTTGGCACTGAACAGTCATGACTTCATCGAAAATTCGAATAGGTCGAGTAAATCTCGTCTCATTGCTGTTCAAAAATTTGAAATTTCATGATTTTTTCCCCCTTAAAACGCATTAAACTTCATTTTACCAAAAATGGCTAGTCAACGATCCATGAAATTTCAATTTTTTCCGGACAGTGAATCCTGTTAGAAATTTTTCAGTGAAATTTACGGTAAAAGTCTTGAAAAATTCTAACAAGTAATATTGTCCCTAAAATTTCATGAAATTCTGAATTTTCAATGACAAAATTTCATAAATTTTCATTGATTAATATTAAATTGATCATAAAATTAATGAAAAACACCGGAATTCAGAAAAAATTCTCCTTGAATTCAAGATTACTCTGAATTTACATGGAATTCGTTGAAAAATTCCTGGAATTCCAAGAATTTTAAGGAAATTCTTTGAAAATTCATGTAAATTGTGGAATTTTTATCTTCCTGTCGCTGAAAAAATTAGATTCTACTTAGAAGTTTGACATTCCATTCACCTTCTCCCCTTAAATCAAATTCAATATCTTTTTCCGGAAAATTTAGTCATTATTGTTAAAAATGTTTTCAACAATGATGCGAAATTGCCGAAGTCAAATCGCTGATCTCAGCCCCGATAATAAGCCCATAACTTAAGCCCAAAGGAGCACCAAAACAATGTGGGTACCACTTTGCCCCCAACAATCCAACCTAAAGCTAAAAGACAACCCGAAGTATGAAAAGGACTAAAAAAGAGATAAAGAGGAATAAATGCGAATGAAGGAATAGAATAGACCTTGAACTTTACCCGGGAGTTTTCTTTTCTCCAGCCTTTACTCGGCTCTTACCAGTAATCATTCTCGACTTTATCACAACGCGTTGAAGAAGGACGGGAGACAGACAAAGAGAGTCAAAAAATGGTGAAAAAAGGCGAGGAGGAAGGAGAAAGAGCCCGGAATATAGCAGACGCTGGCGTCCTTTGTACCAGTGAGTTTAATCCGGCATTGTCGGGCACCCATGGAATTGAGGGGGGGAGTTGGAGGCTTTATTTCAGCCTCGCCGAGCGGACGGACGACGTTGCCGACGTCAATAAGAGGAGAGTCCTGTTCCTCCGTAAATGCGCTCCGGGGAACGAATCCAGCTGTTGCGTTTTCCCCGTCGGATAACTACACTAGACGCTTCTCTCACTTTCACATGTACACTTGATTTTTTTTTCGGTGAATACCGAGGGATTTTTTAATCAAAACTATACTCCAGGCGAAAAGTGGGTTTTAACAATTAGTGTGGTGTGAAAAAAAATTTTCATTTTGTGGGGTAGAGCGGGCAGATCAATCCTGAGGCATATTTTGAGGGGGAATTCCAGACAGATTTTTAGGAGATTTTTCTGGGGTTGAATTTAGGATTAAATTTGAGAAAAAGAAATTGGAATTCGGGAATTGCGTTGAGCGGAGGAATTCTGGTTCTCAATTCAATGATTAGGACATTTTTGATCCTCATTTTAAAAGTGAGAGAACTCCTGAGTGATAAACTCCTAATCCTGATCAAGATCTGATAAAAATGAGAATTTGTTCAAAATAAAATGAAGGAATTCCTAATCCTAGTTTATCTAGGAAATTGAAGAATTCCTAATCCTATTTAAGAAGTCGGAGAATTATTTCTCAATTTTTTGGGGCATTTCTAATTTTGTTCAGAAATTCTGAGAATTCCTAATCCTTATCAGAAAGTTAAAGAATTCTTAATTCGTATTAGAAATTCAGGATATTTCTAATCCTCACCAAAAGAATAGAGAAAAGGAAAACAAATTTGTGGGAAATGATAATCCTAAGTATCTGGGTTTCTCCTAAAATCCTAATTAGAATTTTAGGAGAAACTAAAATCCTAATCCTAATTAAGAGTCTAGGAAGGCCCAACACAGTTCGAAAATTAGAAAATTCTCATCATTGAGAAAAGAGGAAATTGCGGCTATCGACTCGTACATGAAAAATCTCCCAATCCTAATCCTAAAGAACGCTAATCCTAAGAAAGACCAACCTTTTCAATCCACCGTGCTACAAAAATGGCAAATCCACCCAATTAAAACTGAAAAAAAAATCTTTTTTCACTGAAAAAAAATTAGTTCTACACCTCATCGCACTTTCCCTACATCTCCACCCCGAAATTACAAAAAAAAACATCCCAAGTATTGTAAAAGGAAGACTGAAAGGGGATGAACAGATGCGCGTGGATGCAAATCGTGGATTAATCTCGCCAGCCCCATCGGTAGCAGACGATGCTCATCCCCATCCCCGTATTCTGACCCCACAGCGTGTGGTCCAACGCTAGTGCCCGAGGGTCGCCGGATAGTGTCGCTATGGATGCGAAAGTTGGCATGTGTCAGAGACAAGAGTCACTCCTTTCAGTCCCATAAACATCACGGATTACGACAGTACTTCATCATCCTTCAATCACCCTCCAACCCTCCGCCGATTTTCCCTCCGCAAAATCACTCTCTTCAAAAAAAAAAATTGCCCTTCATGTGAAACCCATTTCCCTCCGGCGAAATTCCCATTCACATGTAAAGTCATCTTCCGCATTGAGTGTGCAAATAACCAATACGTATTGATTTTGTTATTACGTTGAGCTTATGAGCGAGGGACCTGAGCGAGCCCTGAGTGTTTTTCTAAAAGGACTCCATCAAACTAAGCCCCAATAAACTATAAAAGTCCGGGATTAAGTCGCCCCGAACAGCGCACACTGCGTTCCCATAGGAGTCTGCTTGAAAAACCATTCGCTAGCATGACTACACCGTCTCTGCACTCGTCGATGTATCATTTATATTGCCCAGCTTGTGTATAAATTGTTCAATGGCTTGCAATAAATTTGGGGAGATTGGTGCCACAGAAGGTGCAGATTTGCGTTCCCCTTCGATGCTAAAATTTCAAAAAATGCACTCACCGTTCGATGCCAGTCAGTCTTGGATGCCTGTACTTCTTCGAGAGAAGGAGCCCACCACCCCACGCCGCCTAATGATATCGTAAAAATCACAGGATCAATCGTAATGTTTTATGATTGCAGATATTGTGTGGAGAAATTCATAATTAAAGTCTTCATAATTAAAGACTATTGTCTAGCTAGTTATAATAAAATCCGGAAGAGGATGCTGTTCAATTGGATGATTACTACAGCTGCATTAATCGGAGAAGACCGTCATGTAGATTAATCTAATTGAAAAACCAAAGCGTAAAGTCCACTTCCCCAGAATAGCGAAAAGCACTTTAATCTGGCGTTTCACTATTCCCCAACAATTTGGCCCACGCCAGCAGCTAGTGACACCACTCCAACCTTCTCACATTTATTATTTAGGATAATACTCTTAGACACTTGGCATTTGCACCTGAAAATCCGTTCAACAGCTTTCCACATTGGATTTGAATAATTGAGTCTCATTTCCCCAATTCGCCGATTCATTCGAAACCAACAGCGTTAACTATGCTAATAGCCAGGATGTTTTGTTACTCACGTCAATGTGCAGCCAAAGATTGTACTTTTCGCAGATGTCGGCGATTTGGGAGATCGGATCGAATGCACCAATAACGGTTGTTCCAGCAGTTGCGTTGACGAAGAATGGAATGTGTCCCATTGCTTTGCGCTCCAGGATGAGCTGCTCAAGCTTTGAGGGAATGAGCCTGCCGTGCTCATCGCTGGGGACCATCACACAGTTGTCGGTGCCGAGACCGCAGACGGATGCGCAAGATTTTACGGAGTAGTGACACTTAAGGGTAAGAATATGAGGATAATTTAGTAGTTGTTTAAAGTTGAAAGGGAAGTGTGAATTCTAATCCTAAGATGACTAGGGAATCAGAGGATTTGTGATTCTGACTGTAGGATAGGCATTTATGAGTCCTAAGGAATCAGGAAATTTTGTAATTCTATTAAGAAGTTCAGAACATTGATAATTCTGGAATAAAGAATAAGACAATTTCTAATTCTCATTAGAGAACTGGAAGATTTACAGTTCTCATCATGTAATTAGACAATTCCTGATTCTAGCCATAGAATAAGGAAATTCCCGAACCCTAATCTATGAAAGTAAGATTAGGATTTCTCTAAATTACTCAATGCTAAGTAAAGAAAAGCCTATAGAGAATCTGGAAGTTTTTAATCCTTGATTTACGCTCCAAAGCTCCTAATCCTAATGGAAGAATCTAATTCTGCATAGACCATCATATGAATTCTGAATGCAAGTCTATTACCTGATCAGAAGTGAACATGACAAGTTGTCCTCCGACAGCGGAGAGTCCCTTTTCCTTATAATGAGGAAACATTTTGTGCCTGGCAGCCAGAAAAGCATAGAGATTGCTGATTGACCCACCAGGTGCCAGGATCGAGTCCCCAGTATTCCACCCAATCAATTCCCTCATCTTCTCCAGTACCACGTGCTCCATGAGAATAAAAACAGGTGCAATCTCGTAGGTGAACATATTGGTATTTGCGGTGGCGGTCAGCCACTCCCCGGCCATTGAGACCAGATCCAGACCACAGGACAGTTGGTTGAAAAAGTGAGGGTGGCCTTAAACAAAAAATCCCAAAAAATCTGTACAACTGTCTGGATAATTCTCGCTGAATCTGCTCCGCCAAAACAGTGAGACAGATTTCAAGATATGTTACTCCATGGAGTAGTGCAGCATCATCACAATTCATCAGAACGAGCACCTCCGGAATACTCAGAGTAATTACTCGTCCCATGACAGCGATGTTACGAGTATTATTAATGTGAAACCTCGAGACGTGATTTAGGAAAGAGGACATTCTGATGTAATTAAGACATTTTCATGAAAAAATAGCAGTAAATGAGGGGATTAATTACTTAATCATATACATTTCATCGCGTGCATTTATTGGGAATCCATACAGAAGAGTTATGTGTTATTTCATATTTTAGAACTGATATTCGTAGGTATTTCATATAAATCGAGATGGCCCAGAAGACGATTTTCATTGAAGGGTGACGCAATATCAATCCGGTTCGGTTCCTCATTCTGAAAATCGGGTGATTAATTAGTGAGATTGTTTGCGCAATAGCGATTAATGGAAGATTATTCTACGTACATGCGCAGATCTTACTACGCCCGCGACAAGCGAAGTTGCAACAATCGTTATCGGTTTGACACTGAAAGGATAAAATTTAATCAAATATTTGAAGTTCATTGTTGTAAGTCGTTTGGATTCAACACACTGATAAGTGATATCATATTGACTGTAGATATGCAGCAGATTAATCAGAATCCATGCAAAAATTAGGAAGTTAAAATTCAGGAAGGAAGACATGTAGAAGATGCAGTTCAATTCGCTTTCGCGATTGAGAGAGTTTTCAGATTTTCTCTATCAACTTTGGAATTTGATTTAATTTGTGACTGTTGGAATAGCCTTGGTCAACAACTTTAATGATAAGATGATTCTGATTGAAACTGATCAAATTGACAGAAAATCCAAATTCAAGCTGGATCAGCCAATTTTGATTACTTTCTGATCAGCAGTCATTTTTATGATCATTCTGAGTATTCTTTCTTCTAAGACAATAATTGGAATCATTGTGATATATGTTCTATGATCAAATTGATCTAGTAATTGTCCTTGTGCTGTCTAGTCTTGATGAAATGGAAATTGAAATCCACTGAAATTCTTGATCTTTCTTCAATTTTCAAACTTTCTGAAGAATGAAAGCTGCATTTTCAGTCTTGTGTAGTATAATCACATCACACATTTTTAGTAATAAAAGTAACTAACCGGTTGTCGCCTGTCCCTACACTGTCCGCTGACAGCCACCATCGCCATAGCAATTACCATGAACACAGCGAGGAACTTCATGATGTAAACCGTATTTTTCTTGGACTTCTTTCAACAAAGTCGATTGAGTTCAAAGCGGGTGATGAGCGACGGAGGCGAGTGCCTTTATATATGAGCCCCTAAGACTTTCTTGAAATTTATTTTTTCTTGCAATAATATTTGCGCACGTGCAGTTGACAAGATAAGATCACCTGATGATCCCGTTTTACTTAATCGCTGTTCATGATCAGAAGAGCATTGACGTCAATGCTTTGTTCAGCCCGGTATGAATGATCTTATAATAACATATTCTATATTGCGTGCTGCCTTCGATGTTCTGCGGATTTATGACCAAATTGAGATGGCAGAAAATGAGGAAAGGAATAGTCTTCACATGCCGCCGGAGTCGCTTGCTCCATCAGACGATACTAAAGAGCACGAGTGTGAGAATTAAAGGGAAATATGACGAGGGACGGGAGAACAGGGTGAGAAAGGTTGAAGGTACATGGATGAAAACGAAAAGAGCTTTAAGCCCGCTCCCGGAGTATGTTGTCATCCGCTCGGATGAACATCGCACTCGGATCAAGCCTAATGCTTCTGTTTGATGGCTACCACCCCTCTTCGAACGGGAGAAGGGTAGGTCGCCTGCAATACCAGCATCAGCTTGTGTACATTGAGACAAAAAATATTTTCTCAAATAGAAAAATTCAATCTGGTGCTGACCCTTTAACGACCGTCCTACGTTTACTAGTTTCCTATAAAGGAATGTAATTTCTAGCATAATTTCTTGGTTATTCCATACTCCTATGGGTACTTTGCTCCTAAGAAAGGCTCGTCCAGTGATGACAAACAATAAATTAAGCCTTCAATGAAGTAATAATGAAGATATGACAGTAACTTTCGTAACTTATGGACAAAAAATTTGTTGATGTCCAATTTTTTTGGCCAAAGAAAGATTTGTTTGAAGACTTGTTCGTTCTTCTTTCAGTGCATCTGTGTCGAACAATAGAATTGTTATTTTCCGTTATTTGGTGTCTCGATCTTTCGGGCAGAAATTCTTCAAATAGATTCCGAATCCTTCAGGAGATTGAAGTCATTTCCGTTAGGGCAGTTGAAATATCTGTCAGTCGTTGTTTTGTAGCTTTCCAGGGGACTGAGGAGACTCTGAACGAGAAAGTAGAGGAGTTTGAGGCGAACGTATTAGTTCGACAAAGCGTTTTAATCTTCAGGAGTTACCAGTCTGATTGACGCATGACGCTTGGGTTCGCTTGTTAAAGGGGGATCGGGATTCTGCTCTCTCGTTCCCCTTGCGATATATTGCGACGAATGTGGGATTTGCCGAGTGCAGGAGACGTCTGTGCAGCGAACCGCGTGATTTTTGATCACTTGATTCGCCCCAGCGATGATGGTCTTTATATTTGGTTGCGAATGAGAGTTGTGGAGATGTGGGTATTGGCGATTTTTGATGAAGATGAAGAGGAAGTCCTATTAATTTGGTTAGATAATGATTTATAGAAGTGAATCAGATTTTTTAAGGCCTCGTGACTCGTTTTATTCAACTTAAGAGGTGAATTTAGGATAAAAATCAATGAATTAAGACGATTTGTAGAAAAAAATTGAGTCCTTCAATCCTTCCCGATCGATTCAACTTATCTGAAGAGATGAATTCAAGAACAGATTAACAAAATTAGGGCTTGAAGTGAAGATGAAAATGAACTCTCACGTTAATTCGTAAAAAAACAAGAAATTCTATTCAAAAGGATAAGAAAAATGGGAAAAAATTTATTTATTCCAAATAAATGATTTTTTAAAATCAAATAAATAATTTATTTTGATCAAATAAAGATTTACTAATAGTAAAAAAACATTTATTTAATATAAACAAAATTTTGAATAAATTTGTTTATTTAACTTCAAAATAAACTTTATTTGAATCAAATAAATAATTTTTCTGGGTGTAGACTTTAATTCCCATCGGATGGATGGCATTCCAAAAGCTCTTATTTCACCCCAAAGTACAATAAAATCCCGAAAAGATCGGTGTACCACTGTTTGTCGCGGCGTTATATCCGCAATTATCATGATCGGTGACTCGAGGCACGCGTCCGGTCCAACATGAGGGGTTGCTACTTCAAGATGTGCCTCCCCTCGTTCCTCCTTCACATCTTCCACTGATCTCTGGTGGGGCACACCCGTTGGACGGGCAGCCAGGGGCTCGAGGGTCGATGATCCGGAGAGCCCGCATTTTGCGCGTCACACGCGTCGCTGAACCACTAGATTGTTTGCAGAGGCTCTCAAATGCATGGAATACGCGTTACAAATCGGAGTTTCAGTTTTAATGTTGCGTGTCAATATCTGGGTGAATGGGGGAGGGATTAAAATGTACGGGACGAGGGAATGGAGTCACTGTCGGAACGTTTGGGTCGAAAGTTTTGCGAAGGGAGACTTGTAAATTTACTGAGTGAAGGTAGAAATTGAATTAAAACGGATTTTTTTTATAATTTAACATTTTTTTGGTTGAAATTTACGGTACATTTTTCTTAAATTTTTATTGGAAACAGTTTTACTGGAATTTCGAGGAATTGAGGAATTGAAAAGTCACAATTTGATGGAAAAATCAGTGGAAACTAAATTTCAGTTCAATTATTCCAAAAAAATAATAGAAATCATTAAAAATCGAATAAATTTATTTTTTTATTTGGGATTAATTGAAAATTGTACGTAATTTGATACGGAAAATTCATGTTTCGATTGAAAATTCAGATACGTTAAGGAATCGTTAAATCTCTACTGAAATTTCAAACTGAAAATTTGAATTTTTAGGAAAAAATCGAAGAAAACAGTAAATTTTCTTCTTGAGTAGCTAAAATAATTGATTAATAATTGATATATTTTGAAAATAAAAGGCGAAAGGTGAATATTCCTCCCAAAAATGCCACATAACCCGGTTTTCATCGACGCACAAAATTATTTTTGAACATGTCGCAAGAATTCCCCACAGTATACATTAAAACATGTTGAATTGCTCTATTCGACTAATTTGGAGCATTTTGCGGAGGGGAGCAGCAACGCAGTCTGGGGGAAGGGACGCTGGGGTGGATACCCAGAAAAGTATGTGAGGCTTCTGGGTAACCTGTCGCAGACACAACTCGGAGTTGGTGATAAATTAGAGGCTTAAGATTTGTATGAAGAGGAGTGTGTAACCCCGGATTAACGCTAATACTGCGTCATCCATCATGGCATATTGAGAGGAAAATGTACGATTACCGCTTGAGCTGCGGCTTATTATTTTTATCATGACGGGTATAGAGTCGAATGGAATATTGAAAAATGTCTTGAATGCTCTATTTTACAATTTTCGCTCGTAGAATTTCCAGAAATTTTTCCCGTCTAGCATTTCTTCCAGTTTTTTCCCGTTGAAAAATTCCCGTAAATTCTTTCCCCATCAATTTCTCCCTAGAAAAAAATTTCTAGGTAAATTTCACATGTTTTTCTTTCTCAGAGACATGAAAACTTTTCTTGGGAATAATTTTTCAGGGGAAAAATTATCCAGAGGATTTTTTACAGGAAAAAACGGAAATCAAACCGTTAGACGATTTAATAGAAATCGAATAGAATTTTTCTGTTGAATGTTCTCCATCTGAAATCATCAGATATAATAAAAAAATTCATTCGTTTTGAAATTCTAAAAAAAATTTCCGAAGAAAACGCCTGAATAATCAATAAAATACTTTATCCATTGAACAAAAGCTCTTCCCAAAGTGCACAGGGATTTTTCACCCGAAAAACATAAAATTCCACTTCCCCACACCCGAGCACAAAACATCCAAAAACTCCATGGGGATAAGCCCGAACTTTTAAAGCGTGTAAAATTGTTCTGCAGCTGTAGCCAAAAAAAAACTGAAAAATGGAAGGAACTCGCTCAGTGAATTCTCGAGGGTTCGCTTTAACCGTGACGTCGTCAAAATATCGACAAATTCCAGGGCGTAAGCACGCACGTGAAACTAGAATACCAATTTAAATTCCAGCAGTGTAGCCTTCTCTGTGTAACCCCCGGGTGAATGTGTGTTTCATCCAGTCATGCAGCGAAGGAGAGGGGGATGAACGTGAGGCTGCACAACCCTGGGCGCCACCCCAGTGTGTCCCGAGAGCCCCTATTTACTGTTACGCCAGACCTCGACCCTTCGCAGTTTGCCAGGAGGGGGAGGGGGGGGGGGCAAAATCGTGTAGAAATGGCTCTTAATTACACCGATCCCATTGAATTTACTATCCCCCAGGATAAATTGCCTGCGCGAGTGTCGCAAAGTGTTTTCCTTTTTTTTCTTACATTCAATTTGGAATCGTGATTTGCGCGATAAAAAGTTGTTCCGTTCGCAAGAATTTATTGAACTTTGGGAACAGTTCTGTGGACCAATGAATGTGAACTAATCGAATTGATGGAATGAAGAGAGAAAATTATTGCCGCAACATTTTGGGATGGGGTACGTTGAGAATATATTCAACAGAATTTATGTTGCACATGATTAATTTATATTCTTTCCGTTTGTCCGAATTTTCAATTTGAGGAATTATTTAGAGATTTTGCCACTGGAAATTTATGACTTGTCATTAATTCCTCTCTATATAATAATTTTTTTCTCGGTGAAACGCTAAAAATGAACAAAATTTGATTTTCAGTAAAGAAAAATATAAATTCGATAATTCGACATTGAAAATTTCTATTAATTTGTGCGTCCGAATGCAAAAGCACTCTATCAAAATTTAGAACTTCAAGATACCATAATTTTTAGGGAAAAAATTTTTTTTCGCTCTTTTTCAACAGCATTGAGTGTTAAGTCGCCCCTCAGCTGAGTTATCGCTAAATATCTCCAAATCTAAGCCCGACATCAAAATTTTCATAATAACCTTTTTTATAGCTCTCAATTCGCCCCACAAAAAAGATAATAACAAAAATTTCGCTAACTCCCCTAGATTTCGAGATATTCGTTAAAATTCTCCAATAGCCAAACTCGACTCGAACATTTTTACCTCAATAAAAAAAAAAAAAAAAAATTTTACCTCTTCTC